>NC_133108.1:41728072-42029461 GCF_022965805.1 Primulina eburnea | reverse complement strand
GTATTTGGAAGGGCAACTTTGCCGAGGTGACCAGTTCTGCTATTGGTTTCCTCTTTTCCCTGTTGCCAACATTGCTTTAGGCTGCATGTCTGGTTTATGGAGCTGATTTACTTCGAGTCAGTTCGACGATCATTAAGCCTTAAATTACAATTAATATCTCCTCCTTCTTCTCATGCTCCAAAACTAAACTGATGTGCTTGTCTGATTGAGAATTGGGAAAGAGATCTAATAGTTCCGACTTTGATAGGTCCTACTTCCATCAAAGCAGGCTTGATATGACTCCCATTATCGTTTCCTTCTCAGTTGATGTGCAAGGGGATCTCTGTTCCCCTTTCAAAAGAATCCGGGGCGGAAAGGGTCACACAAGCAAAAGAAAGGCCCACATATTCGAAATCAAAAGTAGCTGGCGATGGGAAATCGATTATTGGGTAATCTGGATAAATGTTTGCTTTGAATTTAACTCCTTGTAACTCTTGTGATTGTGATATCTAATGTAGTTTCTTTGTGTATGCTTTATATATACGCAAATTCAGGAGATGATCTTAGCCCCGAAGGCGGAAAAATAATGTAAATTCTGAATTCAAACAGTTCCAGCAGGTAAGAAAGAAGACAAAGCTTAGGATGCTGTCGAGTCGGAGCTGGATTTGGTGCTAAGTAGCTTCTTAAAAATGAAAAAGTTCCTGTTTTTTTCCCTGTATTTTCTCATGAAATTTTGGCCGCTCATGTTTTATTTTTGGTTCTTTTGAGTCATAGAATGTGATTCTCCACTCGAATATCTCAATGTGCCTTGTGTAAAACAGTTTTGTAGACGGCCTCTGTATCCATTCTGCTCGGACGGTAGAAATAAATATTTCCAATTGAAATCTGGAGTTCGTTTATGGGAAAAGCTATTGCACCAGCCGTCTAAACAATCTTTGCGCTTTAATTGAAATATACAAAAGATAATTCAAATGAAAGATACGTAAAGAAAGAGCAGTATGCGAAAATACGAATTTTCCTGGATTGAAATTTCCTCTTGTTTTGACATTTCTTTTTAAACTCCTAATGACGTAAAATGGTACACAAGTTGCACTACAATCAACAACCTTTCAAATTCAAAGATTAAAAGGAGAAAAAAAAGGATTTTGGTGCTTTCCAAGGTGATGCGATACGATATGTCCACTCATTCCTTGGTGTGCAGTAATTTCATGCGAACCCGCAATGCTCAAAACTCACCCTTATGCCTAAAAACTATGACATGAAGGGATGGCACTATATACCATGCACAAAGCGTGCGCTTTGAACAAATACCTATCAAGATTTCATTTAATGGAAACGGACCAGACAAAGAAACCAATAGTGTGCGATGAAGTATCCATCTCAAAATTGAAGAAGCGCCTATCTCACCTGTTGAACAGAGTAAAAAACACATAAAAAACTAATAGTATGTGGATATTGCTGCGCATGCATGTGTCTGAGAAATAAGGATTTTTTAATAGTACTAGAGCAAAATCGTTTGATCGGTGTTTCTTCTCAAAAGATCAAACGCTGACAGCACTCACGCATACACAGATGGCAATATCTTTTCACAGGCACAAGCAGAATTTAGGGAAACAAGCTGCTTACCCATATTCCTTCCATTTCACAAGCTCTCACGAAATTATGCAACCCTGATTTTTCTGCAAAAGCTTCGAAATGAAATTTATGTCATGTTCAAAGCCTGTTTCAGTTGTGCAAATGCGGCAGGATGAATCTTAGACATGGCGGTGTTAAATAATTCTCCATGAAGAGCAGCACAAGTCTGGAGATTGTCCCTCACTGAGTTCTCCAACGACATTTGGCTTATTGGGTCAGAGAATTTGATCTGACATGAAACATGATTCAGTTAAAACTTAATAATTAAGACAATGCTGCACATCTTCGGGAAAAACAGCATACCTGTCTCTTCCTAACCTCTTTACTGGGGAGCTGCAGCTTGCTAGATTGCATATTATCGCTACTATAATACCACAAGTAAATTTGATTACAAAACTAGAGAAGGTAAATCAAGCTTATTCAAGAAACAAGACATCAAAAAGTATGCTGAGAAGAAAACAGTAATATCAGATCAAACCTTGATTCTTCTTCAGTTAAATCCTCACTTCCACCCAATATGACACTGGCACATACACTACATCAAGAACCAAAAAAACCCATAATATTAACAAATTTTTCTGCAGATTTTTTCGTCATTAACGATGAAGAGGATGAATACCTTAGGATATGATCAAGTTTTTCAAGAACTTGAGGCATTCTCAAAGTTAAAATTATAGAAAGGGCTAAGCCAAAGGTCTTTCTTTGAGTGGAAATAACATTGTCAACCTGCAACCCAAATAAAGAGCAATCATATATGGCCAGTAAACAGCAGCATAACTGTGGGCCACGAACCCAGGGTGCAGTCAAGGGACGACATTTTATATGATATACCATAAACTTTTTCCACTACTTTTCTGATCTTAAGAAATTATCAGAACACCATTTGTACCAGAACAAAAACTTTGTTCAAAAGAAAGTCTTTCTTAAGAGTACATAGATAATGTGGTCGCGAGTTCACTTTAGAAGAATGTCAAAAGTTCCACTACCACAAATGGCTAGAAACAAGCACAAAACGAGCAACAACACTAAGCGAGATCCTTAAGTATTGAAATAGGAGCCCAGGGAAAACAAACATTAGTAGCTGATTTAGTAGTGTTGCGCAAGCAACAGAAAAAATATAGCCTCCGCAATGTGTACAAATTCTTCAAAAAAGGAAAAAAATTGAAATATAGCACATAATCATGTAAATCATATTTATCACAATGTTTACCAATTACGTAGCATGGATACTCCTAAAAAAAATTTTGAAGTATCGGAACCAACTATGTAGCACTGATACTCTTGATTTTTAGTGGGAAATCGGGCACGGATACGACAAGCCGATACACTTGTCGGATACGACAAAATCTCTATTGTTGACGGATAAGCCGACTTGTCGGATACGGCAAAACCTCTATTGTTGACGGATACGTCTTGAACACGGTCAGGATACATTTTGGCAAAATTGCAAATAATTAAAAGGTTATAGGGGTTGAATTGAAACAAATTGATTTTTTTAGGACTAATTAAAAATATTTAAAAGGAATTGGGCATATAAGCCCAAAGGCCTAATCAAATCGCTCTCTTACCAATTGAAGTTCGCTATGCCGCCCTGCAGTTCCTAGCTAGTTTTTTTTTTTAGCTTTTTTCTTGAATCCGCACTGTTTTTTTTTAGTTAAAACTTAATGACAGCTTTACTGCCATGCGGCTATAGTTGTTTTTACTTTTTTGTTTGCCATGGATATTATGATTGATGAAATATGGTTTTCTATCTCTACAGTTTTTTATAATACTAAATTTATAAATATATATAATATCTATATATTCTTTAATAACTGTCGTAACCTAACGGTATCGTGTTTATATTTTCAAAATTTGACATATTGCGGTATCTACATCGTATTCGATACGATACCTGTACTCGTATCCATGCAACAAAGTTTATCGACATATGAAAAATAAAGACAATTCAGAGGTGAGTTCAAATCATCAAATTAAAAATGCTAGAATCTACACTCACCTTGTCTAGCCAAACATCAGCCAGGCAAATCAATATGTTGTCGTCATTTGAAAATCCAGCTTCCTGGAGATGTGCTAACAGTGATTGTTCTGATATTAATTGTGCTAGATAATTAGTGTTCATGACCAAAATCCTTGCAAGTATGGCTGCTGAAGATGCTTTCACAGCTGTCTTCAAAGGATCATGATCATCTCCTCCAGTCAGGCATATGACAATTAATTTCTAGACAAAAATAGCAAAATCTGAATTCCAGTTATGAAAAATACGCAATAATATAAATTCAAGGATACAGAATCGAAGAAAGATAGAAACTCTATTTACCATTATAGTGGTACTGATTAATTGGGGCACATCAACAGGAAAACACTGCAGTGCCAGAATAAGATGAAAGTCATTTACTCCAACGACTGAAGATCAATGAAAATGCATTGAGCGACAGTAATCATGGTACTTGTTTGACCGAGTGTAGCACATTATGAATCCACTTTCAGTTATTATAATATTCACAGGCAAAGGGTGACACAATTGATGATACCGAAGCATTGCTAACACTCCAAAAAGATTCATATATACCATTCACTTTCAAATAAAGAGAAAATCACTTGTGAAGATTAAAAGATTCTATTTTAGCATACAAGGACATGCTTTCATCAATGTTATAATGATTTGTCAAGAGAACAGCAATTTTGCAGCATTGTGTCAGGAATCAACTACCTGAACTAAAATATCCACAAGTGGAAGAATTGAAAGCAACCCTCTGTCATTGACGTTACCGACGATTAAATCAAGAAGTTTAGCAAGAGTTGGTGCGTGCATATTGAGGAATTCTATTCCACCAAGAAGTATGTAGGCTTCAACTATGCTGGCAGCCACCTGTTAATTGAGTTAAGACTTCAGGACATCATTCTTTTATATATATATATATATATATATATAGACATAGACACACACACCTTTAAGTGATCAAAACTTCGATCCAAGATCTCCACCAGACATGGGAAATACCCCAACAGCTGAGGAACCATTGAGGTGGCATGAGAAAGAGTGGCTTCCCATAACTGCATGATATTGACACACAACAAAAAAAGAGACATCTGACATTTTGTCTGTTAAGGAATTCTCTCAAATTCAATAACAAAAGCTTGCTCTAAACCAAACCTGCATGCTATCTTCCAAAAGTTCATCACGGCTACTTGCATTGATTACCGCTTGTAAAATGGGCAGTAGCATGTTGTAGCATATAGACGACTGGTAACCAAGTGCAACGACAAAGTTTTTCAGAGCTGTGAGAAGCTGAATTTGCAATAGGCTTTCACCAGAAGATTCTTCCCAGACCTATGGAAAACTAAGTCAGTACAAAGCAATATGAAAAGATGGGAATAATGAACCAAAAAGGGAGAAAACTTTTATGCTCAAGTGGGTTTGATATGTCAAGAAGAGACCACTCAACACAACAGGGAAACAATATCTGCACAAGCCAATGTAGTCTTGTACAGAGTGTAGGCCAAATGAATGTGATTAAGATGCAGTCATATATTCCCTGTGATAATATTCAACTAAAATAATACAAACCAGAAATTCATTACAACAGTAGGACAGTTCCTCGATGAAACTTACTCAAGCTTTACTGAAAAAAACAAGGATGCTGAAAATCTGAAGGCAATGTAAGTAAAGAACAATAATTTTCAGATATGTCCAAGTAGCACAAATTTTCTTCTGATTTTTACTGCTTCAGAGAGGATATAGCACAATTTATGCAGAAAAAATAGCCCACTCAACTATACAAGAAGAATGTGTCATTAAGAAAAAAATGCACATACAAGTGCAAACACGGTACCTTCTGGAAAAACTGCATCAACTTGTTTGAGTGAGGAATAACTTCAGTCACTCGTGCAATAAGACAAGAAATCGTATTTAACACTTGAACCTGACACATTATTTGATTTTGTTAGTAAATTTGATCCACTATGGCGGAAGGCTGAATGACCCAACAAGAAGTTGGGAAGAAACTTAAATCCCGAGTTAAAATAAGATTGAGGGACTGCGGAAGAAAATTAGTGCATGGTATCTTAGTCATCATAAACCAAGTTGCATAAGCTGCAGAAAATGCAATTGTCACTTGAAAACTTGAAACCATGAGAGACAGTAACTAACTTTTGAATCGAACTCTTGTACTTCATCCACCAGTTTGAAACATGAGTCCCAGCATGTTGGAAGAAGATCAGAGAATTCCTGCTCTGAGAAATTGGCATCTTCAATATGAAAATACAGGGATCGTGATGCTGCCAGCTGAAACAAAAGCCAAAAAAATGAATCAAATCAACACTGAAAATCGAAACAAATTTTTGTGACAAGAAACTGCAGAGGATTTGTCAAAATGTATCATACCCTAACACACAGATCTTTCTCCTGAAGCAATTTTATTAAAGCGCAATATACTGGTCTTCTAGTTTCGTCTTTAATCTGTACAGAAAGAAAAACTCAGGAGCCAAATTCTCAGTTGCAGTAAAAGTGATGACAAACTGCAATAAAATCATCCAAAAGGCAAAAGGATGATACAACTCACTCAAACCATGTCATATTTCATGCAACATTGAACATCAGAAAGTCAAGCTGGTTATTCATTTGAAAATTTATTAACCTTTTAGATAACACTGTCAGATGGCCAACCTTATTGCGCAGTTCAATACTTTTACATTTCTTACCATATATTTAACTGGATTCATGAAGACTATCAACAAAAAATAAGTTTGAATCGTCGGAAACTTCTGAAAATGGGATCAGAATTGGCAATCATTTTTTTCGCTAGATGTGTGCGTGATATCATCAAGTAGTTTAATGTCAATCTAGTAACATCTCGAACTTAGTCATGACATCAGGAATCTGAACCACACGGGCACGGCATCAATTTGATATAGCTGACAGCTCAAAGAGACCTGCATTATCCACTACTATACAAACAAAATTTATTTCAAGTAAAGTTTTCACAACAGGAACCCCCATTTAATAATTTGATTCCAGTCCATAAAATCCTATAAAATTCTAGCGTCAAGCCAAATTTCTAGTTTATACAGGTTGCTTATTTCCTTCTCTACCAAAACTCCACAGCAAAGCGGAACCAAGTTTTTCTATTTTGGGTGGGCTAAACTAAATATAAATCATACATTTCTCCCTCTTTTTTACTATCCAGCGAAATAAAAACTAGACGGAGTGAAAAAAAAAACAAGAGCACGAAACAATGAGAGCCAATAAGGTCAAACGATGTCAAGATTAGGGCTAAGAAAAACTAAACGTGACTTCTTAACTATAAGAATTTCATAATTGGTATCTATTGGGCTGGATCCCAAGGTACAAGGGTCAGACTGGTCTAGCCCCTTCTTTGGGTTCACCCCTGCTCCAGAGCTTCAGAGTCAAAACAAAACTAATTTAAATTTAAGAAAGTTTAAGAAAAACCTAATCCTATTATCAAAAAAATATGTAATCCTCTGGGAATTGGCAGCCAGAATACCAACATACTATCACTAAACTAAATACTAAGATTCGAAGTCACCATAAGAAGGCACCAACTGCTATCTCAGACACATTAATGCACAGATTTTCTGACAAAAAGTGCTAAATTAACTTTTTCCATACATGAATACTTGAAATATCTGAGAGTTCCATCTACACGGACAACTGAATAATAAGAAATTATCTATTCAATCAGAGGCAACCATCAAAAAGGAAAAGTGCAAAAAATAAGAAATAGCGATGATAAATGCAAATATATCAACAATTCTTATTACCTCCGAAACCCATTGCCCCAAAATTAATGCAACTTTTCTATGTATAATTCGCATGTTTGGATGGTCATTCGTGAGATCAACAGATAATGCACTATTGAACCTGCATAAGAGGGTGATGGAATTCTCATTAAGTCATGCAACAAATAAATAAATTGATATGGAGTAGACTAGTAGAGAGTAATAAGCATTGCTTTAGCAAATAATTTAGCCAGACAATAGAGAATGTCGTAAAAAGATCTTTGGTAATTGCACAGCTTAACAAAAGAACAGAAATACAGGGGTTGAAAAAAAACAGATAAGAACAGAGATACAATGGTTGAAATAAATAATAGCAGTAGGTAGGAGTATGAATCAGTCAAGCTAGGGTTCATCAATAACCTAAATGTCCATAAATCGATAAAGGAAAATACAGACTGAAACTTGTTTGGTCTAAATTTCGCTAGCATAATGTGACAGTTATCTATATAAATTCCAGCAAGTAAATGGACTGGGAATTCCTGACAACTGGATTGGAGCAACCCTAATTGGTTTCAGAGTTCTCCATTGTAAAAAGAGTCCAAAAGACAAAGTTGACTTGTAACTGGAATCAAACTACTACTTGACACCAATAATTCAAAGACTTACCAGTCTTTGAAGCTCAGATAATTTGAAAGCTCATAGTAGACATAGGCAGCAGCACCATAAGCAGCATCCTTGAGAAGCAAGGGTGGAGTTATTTCATTAACAGAAGAAGGGTATCCACTCATTGCCTCTTGAAGAATGGACACCACAAGAGGACACAGGAGCTGAAACGGTGAAAAATGACCATGAGCATACACAATACTTACAGACATGTCAACACATAAGAAAATAAACTTTTAAGTGTCACAAAGACCTACTTGGCTGTGATTCTCAAACAAAACAATGTATAACGCTTCTGCACATGGTCTTAATCTCTCTGACCACAAGACAGAGTCCTGCTCATGGTGAAAAGACTCGGGATTCTGGTACCATTCTTCCATATCACTGGCTGTTAAAACAAAATACCTGCTTAAGAAATAACAGAAAACTGAGAGAAATGAAGCTAAAGAAAAAAAATTAAAGAAGATACGGCACACATTTTATCTAATCATGATTCCATGAAAAACATGATATATCTTATTAGCGAAAAGGTATCACCGGGGTTGCTGAACGAATTTTATTTTCATGCCAGTATTTAAAACCTAACCAATTCAATTGATATTATAACGATATTATAACCCTCTCTGGGGAGCAATCTCAGTTCAAGATCCTTAGCTAGCCAAGCATGTCTCCCATTTGTACTCCAACAAAAGCCTAACCAATTCAAGAAAATCGCTAATATGATCTTCAGGCAAAAATTTCAGTATCCTTGAAACTGTTTCCGGTCGTCATATCAGTAAATGGAGGAAACCTAAAAAACTTGTAATGAGAATAGGGAAACTTCCTCCTTAAAATAAAGTAATCGATTCAAAATTCATAGCACTAAGAAGAAAGACAAGGAAACATGAATTGCTAAGAAATTTAAGGAGAAAAACTTATCAGAAGGCACGTCTACAGACTAGGAGAAAAGAACATGCATCTAGTGCAACGATGCAGCCCAAAGTCTAAGTCATCAAGCCATCCGATCAAATGGAATGGATATGTTGACATGGTGTAAATATCTTCTCTTAATCAGGCAATTCAAAGCATTTTAAAGTCAGTTACTGCAGTTTAAGCTTCAACAAGTCTTTACTGATAGAGATGCTGAACTGCCTAAAGAATGCAGAGGCCACAAATGAACATAGAGAGGGGTGAAGGCAGTGCAAGACAGAGCAAACATTTGATTTATCCATTAGCACCTATAGTTGTTTTTCGTTTCCTGATAACATAAATTACCGGTCTCCAGATGAACAATTTGATTGAAAAAAACCTGAAAAAAATAGAGCATATTTACATGACTTCGTTTTTACCTCCTTATCAGTATGTTACACAATAGAACCACACGCTCACTAGGCAGAAGAGAAGCCAAGACACCAGCAACTGTACTAGATACATTTTTCTTCATCTCTTGAATGGTCATTTGATTGTCATCCATCACACGACCAGTCATGATTGTCTTGTAATCTTTACATTCAAGAATAGATTTCATCATTGTCATACACTGAATCAAAAAATCTTGAAACGAGACAATATCTGGCTCAGGGTTTGTGATCTTATTCAAGCAAAAGTCAACAACAGGCCAAAGGACACTTTTGTCACCAAATGAGTAAGGATGCCTGTGCTGAATTGCAATTAAAACCTTCATCAACTTAGTACATGTCTTCTTCAGGAACTCCCAGAATTTGGGATGTTTCTCTTGAAAAGATGAATCTGCATTGAATTGTAAATCGGAAAATTTTAACTTTTACAGCCCTTGAATTTATTTAGAAGAGAATTTGATACCTAAGAAGGAACAATCGTTGATAAGACTTAATTCAAGAGCTGAGATCATACAGTATCGCAGAAATGATTGGACAGCATTTAACACAACAGGACCGACCTTCTTGACAGGTTGCACTTCCTGTAAGGCAACAATATTACAAGCGAAGAAAACTTGTATAGTTCATCAGACACAAAAAACAGAAAGCGGCCAAGAACAAAGCTGGAAGGATGGGACCTCACCTGTATTGACTTCGCATCACTTGGGAACCCAGAAATTATAAGCTGCCGTATAATCTTAGAACACAGGAACCATCTTTCACAGGTTAAGTAAAGATCATCCTGATTCAACTCAGAAGCATTTTGAGCAAGCAATGAAAAACCATGCAATATATTCTGCAGATCAGTCTGCCAAAGGTGCCAACTGTAATCAAAGAATAGGGATGCTATCTGACAAATGAAAAAAGGTGAAATACTCAGTGACACTCAAACCATTCTTTATGAAAAAATATATTTGGTTTGAGAAGGATAGCACTAAATCAGTCCACTCAATTTTGCATACAGTGAGACAGGTTATAGAAAATAAAGTGCAAAAATTTACATTCAAATCTTTAAGATCAATCGAGCTCACATCAACTTTAGGCTAACATGAATATCTATAGATTATAAAAGCTCTTCTACATCAAGGAACATAATTTTTCACTAGGATATTATCAACATAGTAACTCCATGACAAATCATAAATCAGGAATCCAGTTAACATTCAAATGACAAAACAAATGAAAATATCCTCTAGAGAGGAAACTTTTACAGGATAAATAGAGTTTCATTGACGATCTTTAATGATCATATGGACTCTATTTTTTGTAAAAAAATTAGCACACATGGTATTAATGCCCGACATCCAAATTTTAAATTAATGCTACTTTATCAAAATGTACATCTCGAAATGCACTCATCCATTTCCAAAAATAATAAATAAAATAAAAAATGTGCACCTCAGCGAAGGTCCTCTGATCAGAAGTCAGTCGTTTCGTCGACAACTCCTTCAATGTCCGGAAAAGAATCATAAATATTCTATGAGAAGTTAATAAATCCGCTGATTGAAGCTGTTGAGCTAAGGTAGAAAACAAGTCTGACCTGTATCCAAACTTGAATCAGTAGGCATAATACACAGGATTAATTCACAGAGAACAGTTTTGCCGAAAATCAACAATATTACGCATGGCACCATACAAATGTTATACAAGCTTCGTTAAGACATGACTGCAGATCGGAAATACAAAACAAGATAATACATTATAAAAAAGGAAAAAATAATATCAGTTCCTTAATCAAAGGCTGCGGCCAGTGTCACCAATACCATACCATATTTTCAAGAATGAAATGATGGAATACATAAATATCATAAGAAATCTGCTCCCGCACTATTAAACCTAATCATTCCAAATCCACAACAAAACCCTTTTGACTCCTCTTATATAGTGTCTTTGATTTTCTATCACAATTCCAAGATGCTGATCATGGACGATTAAAGATATCTGAAAGTGAACCAACTGAATAGTGTATTGAGCAAGTCAACCCCGCCTAGATCATAATGTTGGATTCAGCTAGGCACCACATTTTAGTTTGTTTGTCTGTTTAAGGAAAGAAAAAATATCCGACTTTTTCTTAGCTCCAAGAACTGAGAAGTTTGGAACCAGCAAAAAATTTCTCCAACTGGTTACTAGCAGGCAAAGCAGGTGAGAAATCGTACCATTCTCTTGGGTAGTCAATGCGTGCAATTTTCGAGATCAAAACAGACAATGTCGCAGCAATCTGTAACGCAACAAAAATGAGGAAAACATATGAAGCATGACTACTGTTTGAGAAGAAAGATTAGAAAACTTCCAATTTTGTGCAGGTAGTATCGTCCAAAATATCAACAATAAATATGATGTCGTATCCAATAGCCAGTAAATTAGTTTAAGCTTTGGCACAGACAACTACACAACTAGTTTTAGGGAACTGTAAGCAAACCGACAAAATTCAAAGTGGTTTACCAGCAATCATTATATGTATCACCTGATAATTCTCTTCTCTTAAGTGTGACAGCAACTTTTGTCTCAAATATATTTTTTCTTCATTGCTCATTCCCCTGTGAATGCATTTTACAATCAGATGTAGCACCAAACTTATACATCTATTTACTCCAATAAAATAAACGAAACAAAATATATCATCATTAAACTGAATAACAAAAAAACTAGAGATTTAACCATAGACAATTTAGACCATTTCCAATCCAAATCTCCTTCCGTAGCATTCAGATAAAACAACACAAGTAGATAAGAAACTAAAGAACACAATGCACCAAGATAAACACGGATGCACAAAAAATACGAATGACATTCGTAACACTAGTAGATAAAGAAACTTAAGAACGTAATGCATCAAGATAAACACGGATGCTCAAAAATATGAATAACATACGTGGAATCACGCCTATGTCTCCAATACCGATTGATGCTGTTCTTGAAATACACAGACGCCAATAATCTCACATCAGTCTGTGACACTAAATCTTTAGCTGCTATAACTTCCTGCACGATACAAAATAGCTCATAAAAAAGGTTCGAGGTCTTCACAACACACCACTTCTCACATGCATTAGCACAAATATTAACAACGCGTACAAACACAACACAAACACTCATATACCATTAGACAAGAACAGAAACCAGGTCTGCTCTCGAATTGCGCCAGAGCATCTTCGGCAGGCTTGCGTATGTTTATGTCACCGCTCAACGAATTGGTGACCAGTGTATATATCGCAGGCAAGTCGGAGACAGAGAGAGCCATTTCTTTTCCTCAAAGAAAAAATTAACCAATATATCAAGCGTATCGCAAAATTCACACTGTCTGCATAAACGTAGAAAATGAGGAGATGTTCTTGATCGATGTGTTGACTAAAAGATTCGAATTGTGATATTTCCCGAAGGGTGACCGGAAGATATATGATTTGCGATATTGGAGCGGAGAATTTAAATAGTTGGGATTGGAGTGGGCAGTAGGATTCCAAGGAAGGGTTTAGCGGCAGCGGCGGCAGCGGGAGGCGGAGAAAAGGTAAAGCCTCCGGCGCAGAGTTTCTGAGTTTCTGAGCTGGTACTGGGTCTCGTGTCACCTTGATTTATAATGGCAGTTAGTGTCATTTTGTTATTATTATTATTATTATTATTATTATTATTATTATTTTAAAGGACACAAATGTTACATTAGCAATAACCAAACGATTCAAGTTTTACATTATCAATCAACCATAGGGGACAATCTTCGTTAATCCATTCAAGATTCGATTATGATGTAATAGCTTTATGAGCTAACTCTTGAACAACATCATTGGCCTGATTTTTCATTAACATTAAGTAAATAAAAAAGTCCATTTTCTAATAATCGATTGAATCTCCGACACAATCGAACCACTAAAACCACATTCCTCGTATTTACTTCAACTCTCGAACAGCAAGAAGCGAGTCCGAGTAAATGCAAATGTTGATAAGACCTTGACGAAGACAGAAATCCATACTTGTATGGATAACAACCAATTTCCCTCATTTCACTCAACCAGGATTACAGATAACCTCAATATTGTAGATATTATTATCCCCAATATAGTCGACATTAACATCCATCCTCAGTTGGTTCAGTGACGGTGGTGTCCAAAGCGTTCCTGAATCAGAATCTATCGAAATATTGGGAGTCTCTCGTGATAAATTAGACTCCTTGAACATAACCAACACTGACAAAACCCATTCAAATTTGATAACATTGTGTTCCTGATATTTTGGTGCATGCAATATTTTGAATATCTCGAACCATGCAGCCCACATTAACATAGTAAACACTTCAAAGTCCTCAATATTCAACGATTTCAAAAGAAAAATAGCACAATCGATAAAGGAAGTTATACTAACCTTGCTCAAATGTCTCCATAATATTGTCTTTTTCCAAGCAATGCGAACACAATGCAGAAAAGAAGACAATGGGCTGTGTTATCCAAATGCAACTTACAAATATGGAAGAAACCATTCGATGGTACATGATGAGAACGAAGATTTACTGCGGTAGGTAGCACATCCCGAGATGCTCACCATTAAAAATCTAAACTTTCTGAGGGAAGATGAAGACTCCAAAATTTTTTCCACCATGATTATAAAGGATAAGGGGTTTAGGAAGAGAGAGCCAAATTATTGCTTTCCATAAGGTAACCCAACTTAACCGAGTACATGTCATCCGGGCTTTCAACCCAAAACCGAGTGCCAGTACCCCTAACTAATGTAGCGGAATATCAAACATAGCTGATCTGCTTATCGAATAGGGAAAAGTTTACGAACGATACCTTCATTACAGGTTCCTGTGTCAAAAATATGACTTGCCACTTTCATGTCCCGATCCACCACAGTAATCGGATTACATTTGAAATTATGAATACACCAGGAAGCCAAGAATCCGAGCTAACTTGGATATTTTACCATCACCCACTCTACATCACAAGCTCTTTGGACTCAATTCTCCCCCAGTAAAGATCTCCATACAAAAGATGGATTGGGTCCTAGTCCAGCCACCACAATGTCGGTATGTTTAAAGTATCGTGCTTTGAGCACCCTAGCCATTAAAGAATCCGGATATTGGATGACTCGCCACACTTTCTTCGCAAAAGAGATTTGTTAAAAGTAGCTAAGTTTATCACCCCACCAATACTCTTTGGTTTACAAATCTTCTTCCAACTCGCTCGATGTATGCCTTTTTTTTTTTTTTTATCATTCCACCAAAATTTTGCACACGCTTGCTCTATTCCATGGTAGACCAAAACTGGAATTTTGAAACAGGACATGGCATAGGATGCTAGTGCTTGCAAAACGGCTTTAATAAGTACTTCACAAACCAGTCATGGATTTATTTTCATATTCTCTCTCGTAGATAAGCGAATTGTAGTCGTTTATTGAGTAGGGAGAAAGTTGACAGCCCCAAACAAATGGTCATGTCCCTTAGCCACCTCGAAATATAACACATTTATGACATCTTCAATTACCAAAACATGAGTGCTCGGACAGAAAGTTAGGGGAGATTTGTTGTAGATTACCAACTGCCCCTACACTAATTCATAAAGTTGTAAACAATTTCAAACTTGTATGCAGTCCTCCACCTTAACCTAACAACACAAGGATGTCATCGACAAAAAATTAAATGTAAAAACATAGGTTTTGCTTATATCTAACTTGAGTGTTGCAAACCCTGTTTTTGTCCTTCTATTATTTTTATTCTAATGCATACATTCAAATCCAATAATCACATTATCCAAAATCAGTCTTCTTGAATATAAAGGAAACACTTTGGTACGGGTCAATCATTTTGTTTTATTAAAATAACGTTTAATTGTTATTCGTATATATGTACTATTAGTCTGATTGAATCACTACAACAAATTACTTTCGTATGAAATGTTGTTATATCATTCAAAATATCCTTTAATCACTTCATGATTTCATATTATGTATTTATCTTTCTAATATCATTCCAAATAAAATCGCCTAAGTTTTATTTTATTTTTTAAAAAAATATCATAATATTTTTTCCGTTTCTTCTACAACGTACACATTTCGTGTCTACCACGACTTGCTAATTTATAATTAAGTATTCATTGAAACCCTAAAAAGAAAAAATAGGGTAAGAGAACCACGACATTAGAAACAGCTCAATGATGTCATAGCCAAATAAAAATATTTCACATTTATGATATTTGAGTGCGTATAACGCATATATACATCAATGTTTTTACCACCACCGTAAATTTTTAAACGTCTATTATTAACTTTGAAGTACGTTTTGTGATGATATCTGGGTGAATCGGGTATGAGATACGTGGGCAATCCATCGGAGAGTGGGGATAATTTTATGCTTAGGAAATTTGAGTAAGGATAATTGTTTCAACTAAAACCTGAAAAAAAGGAAAAGAATTCGTACATAGGTGTCGGAGGGGTGTCTGACGTTGCCACTCCAATGTTTAAGTCAACTTGAGAATTTAGAATTCCACCCTCTGTGAATGAGAAATATACCTGTTATTTATAGGAGGAAATCTCGTGATTACCTTGTTTTCAGTGGCCACTTGCTAAGTATGTCAAGTCGGCTGCCCATACTTTTGCTTCTGATGACTTCTAAAATACTCCAAACACATACGATTCTGACAGATTAGATAGCTCATATCGATAAACTCGAGTGTGGTGCGCTTCTCGAGGTAGCCCGGGTAGAAAGCACTCGAAAGCTTGCACGAGAGCCCGAGCTCTTGATTGCCCGGGGATAAAAATAAATGTCCGGCTGATGAGGAGAGTATCCGGCAAATTGGCTCTGAATTAGACTATTTATTTAATACCTCGAGTCATCCATGACCCCACTCTTACTAGGATAAGCGAAACCCAAACCGAAATTATTTAACTAATTTGTTGGAAGAGAATTGGCCCATTTACCAAAATAGATGGGCCTAAAGATTAAAAAGCCCATCCAACAAAATTTTAAGACCTCTTATACATAAATTAGCAAAACCCTAATTTGATATTCTGCAGCCGTTATCCTGAAGGGCTCTTGATTGCATCTTCTCGTTCAATATGAGAGCCAAGGTATAATGAAGCACTGTTTCTTTTGAAGAATCAATGGATTTTCTCCATCAATCAACAGTTTATCTTAAATCTTGATTGTTAAACAGTGGAAGAAGAAGCGCATGAGGAGATTGAAAAGGAAGCGCCGAAAGATGAGGCAGAGATCCAAGTAATCCCCGGCCCCGTTCTGCTGGCGTTTATAGGGTTCCGTTTTTAAGCTTCCAGTTTTATGATTTTGAATCTGTAACAGCTCACTGTTACGTTTATGCACGAGACTTGGTAGATCATTCAACTAATCAATCGCATGAGATTTCAACAATTTCGATTTTTATCTGAATCCTATGTTTTTGGTATGCAATCCCTGCGGTTTAGTACTAGCTGTAAGGCCATCTGGGAGAGCTATTAACTGCATGATATTACTAATTAATATTACAAAAACTGCATCTTGTTCTTGATTTTCTTTAACACTTTCTTTATTATGTGTATTATTGCTATACCTCTCAATCAAGGAACATAAATTTAATCCATTGCTGCAGAACTAATAATTGTCGTAAGTTATTTTTGTATCGTACCCAAATACCAGCCCTTCGTGTTTGTTTCCATGTCAAAATGACATCAATCCAAACCTTTGTGGCTTGGAAGTTGGAACTATAGAACAATGTACCAGTTCTGGTTCTGCCCTTCCCATCTGCTTCCTGAGCGATACATCAAACCATGGGGAATTAGGCTAGCGAATCCTGGTGTAATCTCATAAGGTGGGGGTAGCTTATGTACCATTCCACATTTCTCTTGTTAAGGTTTGACTCTAAATCTCGTTTTGTTACCTGGCTTTACAAACTTGATTTTAGCTGCTTGAGCAAGTTGTCACATCAAATCTTTTACTTTGAATTATTATTATGATCAAACCTTTTCCTTGAGAAGCCATCCTTTTATGCTACTGAGTGACGTGAATAGTTTCGTTGCACCGGCGTAATGATTTGAATGGTGCATCGACCTTCAATTTTTTCCTACATATGGGGCGGGGCATAAATCTCTTGAGACCCTTATACTCCTGTCCTTGTCCTTCGCTACAAAGAAAGCAACTTTACATTGGTTATGGTTCATTAATGTCCATTGATTTAGACCCTTTCGCCTTCTCAACAATGCCAAGAAGAGCATTTTGCTTTTGCACAATTGTTTTGAGGTCTTCAAAGACTGGTGATTTTGGTAATTGCATCTGACTAAACTGATGATGGTTCTTAAATCCAGAAGAGAATTCTCACGATCTAGCCTGGTCATTATGGACCAGCTTATTTACACAATCCTTGCATAGTGCTGGTGGTTCTTGATATGTGATGGCATCTTAGGATATATGTGTGTATACATATATAATCGGGATAGCTCGACGAGAGAAAAAGCTATTTTACGAGAGAACGTATTTTTTTGATAGGAGAATGATGCTTGAGAAAGCACCTCTTGGATTATGCCTTAATTTCCTCCCAAGCCATGTTTAAATAAGCGGCACATCACAATTCTCGACTGGCGCGTGCGTTGCACAATACGGGAACAACCACAATCCTTTCAGTGGGGTCGATCGGATCCCCCTCCATTTGTGAGCTGAACACAGAATGGGGTTGTCGCTTCCTCAGCTTCTAGGTGCAGTGCCGGTGTATATACAAAGGATTTTCATGAACTAGGAAGTGAATGAGCACGGATATTTTGCACTGATTACCAAATTTTAAAACCCATCTATACTGTTTATCTTAAATGATTGAGGTAATTATTTTAAATTTTCAGATACGTATTATATAATACAATATTAAAATCTAATATCGAAAAGTTAACATTTACTGTTTTTAATTGCAGTATAAAAGATATTAATTTTAATACTAATAAAAAAAGCTATTATCGAAACAAATAAAATAATAGAGGACGAAAGTATATAATTTGTCGTAGTTGTACATTCCTGCTTCTCCCAAGTTTACAGAGTTGAGATACACAAACTGCAGAACAAATCTCATATCCAATTTGAGACATCCAAATTGACTGTGCTACCAGAAGTTTCTTCACCATCGCAAAAAGCCATAGGGGATTTAAACATCATCACATAGAACTAGAAGTACTACCACTAGCTACATTTAAAATAGTACTTGAGCTAATATATAATTATCATATAAAATTTCCACGAACACAGTTAATCAACACATCAAAATATTTACGGAACAAATGACTTAGAAGCTACCACTGCATGCGTATATTACGCATTAAAAGCAACGTTTTCTTCATACTGAAACCAAGAATCCTCGTTCACTGTCTGAACTTGATCCTCCGTGTAATCCTTGAACAAATCAAACTCCTGATGATGATGAACAGGAAGAACTAATTCTGAAACCATGGCCTGCTGGTGGAGCCATGAAATCTGGTCCTTGAGGAACTTCACGTACTGTATGGCTTCCTCAAGCATGGAAACCGTGTCCATTTTCGAGCCTCCCGGTACCAGGCTCTGCAGAATCTTGAACCTGTTGCTGATGCGGTGGCGGCGCCGTCTTGCCGCCACGCTTTGTGGGTCTGTGGACAACTTCATGGTGGCACCGCCGTTGAGCTTCGCCTTATTCTTTTTTCTGATATTCTCTTCCTTGCCAATGTTGTTAAGGGAAGTTGATTCGGTTGGAGTGCTTGGATTTGGAAATGAAGGGTAATCCATTGGTTTCGAATTAGGGGTTCCGAAGTTTGGAGACGAGGAAGTGTAGCTATATGCGCGATATATATAGTGAGAGATTGATGGTACTGCGTTAGGTGTGATGAAATTAATTAATAAAAAAATTCTCATATTTTTTTAATAAAATTTGTTCTCATTTTTTAATGATATACCATACATAAAATCGTATTTTTACAATAAAGGGTATTTTATTTTTCTTAAAATCAAGTTAAAGATTCAGCTTTGCTAAATATTCCGGTTCCAAGTCGTTTAGCTATAGGAAAGTGGTATTAAATATGATCGTCATGAGCTGGAATATTAAGAGAAAAATGCTATTTGAGACAATGTACTAATTACTACGTATATGAGAGCATCTCTTAATTAACCTACGAGACAATGGATCGTGTACGAGAGCCAGTTATTGAACATATAGGAACCACATTTAGATGTCCGGGAGTTGGTAGATCGATCAGTGACAAGAATTATTGAAAACTGAAAAGTATTTGAATTGATTTTAAAAAATTGTAATTATTTTTATAGTAATTTGAGTGAATAATTTGCATAAAATATAAATGAATATGAAATAGTTGTTACAAAAATTCGCTGCACATATAGTCACGCTCACACAAATCTAAATCCTGTCATGACAATATGCTTTTTCATTATGGAGAAAGAAACTGGTACATTAAGGCATAGTTTGGTACACATGATAGGATAAATATGTGATAAATAATATAATGATAAGTTAAGGATAAATAAGATGTAGGATATTATATTTAATGTTTGGTATGATTTTAATAAGTGTGATTAAATTTATCTATTAGATTGTAATGACAAAATTAACTTTATCACAATAAATTTTATAATTTCAAAGTTGTTGCTTGAGTTCATATTTTTTATCTATTCATGCGCCGACAGTGCTTGCATGATTTATTTATTTTTACCTAATTTTATATATTATATAATACGATAATTGAGCCCTTGATTTTGTGAGTCAAGTCAAATATCAATTTTTAAGGTTGATCGAGTGATACTAATAATTTTATTGAGATTTATAAAAATTATTAATATAATTATCTCGAAGTCATTTATATAATTATCATATTATATAATATATAAAAATAAATAAAAATATTTATTTGATTTTAATTTATACCTATTAGCATAGATTTATAAAAATCATTTATAAATTGAGGGTAATTAAGTCATTTGTAGTATATTTTATCATTAAATTAAAATTATCACACCTAATAGAATGGACATTTTATTCCTCTGAAAAATTATTTATCAAGGGCTCATGATAATATCATGGGTTTTTAAAAATGTACCAAACATGGGATAAGGAGGATTATTTATCAATCCCTCCCTTATTTCATGTATCAAACTATGCCTAAGGAGAATCGGAAGATCGAGGCTATTCATCCAAAAAAACAATCATAATAAAGTAAGAAAACAATACCGATATCTTATGAAGAAATTCCACTGATTATAACAAGTAAATAAACCCATATATCATTGAGAAATTTGACGTAAAATCACCCGATTAAATATTCTATCCAAAAAGTGTCAAACTTTCCAAGTCTACTACATTAAAAATTGTATAAGAATAGATATTTCACATTTACTATATATATATATTTCACGTCTCTAGGATTTAGAAAATAAGACCATCACGTACAACTATTCACTCACCAAATTATTACAAATCCATTTCCAAATACGTACGTTGTTGACTAAATTTGGCCGTTTAATCTTTTATGATTTCACAACCACTGTCATGGATTTACCAAAAAAAATTGGTGAATTGTGACAGTCGACTATGTTAAATAAACATTAAAATTTCAACTTTAATATTATATTAATATAATATTAAATTTAATTCCAAAATCACCAAATCCTACACGCACCCACATTTTATTTTTATTTGGCACATTACATCACCTAGTTCTATATTAGCCAGAGGACCAAATCCCAATAAAATTTAGAGAATCCCAATATTTAAAGTGAGGCGACTGGGGCCTCCCATGAAATTCATATACGTAAACTATCTTTTTTACATAAGAAATTAAAGAAAGTAAAATTTTTAATATATTTTTGTTGGTTGCTTTCTCGTAGGAGAGTAAAGTATTACACCAATTAGCACTTCTTTCTAAGGGCTTTTCCCCGACCATAATTACAACGTTTGAAGGAAAGTGAAATTAAAGAGATATTTTGAGGAGCCCTCAAGATTTCCTACATAGAATATTGCATTATAATTCGAATCATTTCTGCCATGGACAAACAAGCATGAAATTCAGTGATGTAGTGAGAAAAATGAAAAGAATATGGATATAATAATTTATATATGGATAGAATCGTAATTCTGTTCATATATAATTGATCGAATAGGTTTTCTGTGAGACGGTTTCACGAATCTTTATCCGTGAGACGGATCAATCCTACCGATATTTACAATAAAAAGTAATATTCTTAGTATAAAAAGTAATATTTATTCATGGATGATCCAAATAAGAGGTATGTGTCACAAAATATGATCAGTGAGACCGACTCACACAAGTTTTTGCCTAGTCGATCTATCTGGGTGTGACAGGTAGAATTTCATTTAGAAATGGATTCAAATATCTTCAATAATAGAGAATTTGAAATACCTTGTTAGAAAACACCTTAAATTTAAGATGATAGATTTAAAATAAATTAATGGATTTGAAATCGGCCAAACAAATAATTTGAACTGATCTGAATAAAGATTAAAATCTACCAATTTCGTCTCACTTCAACACTCCTACGAAGAAAAATTAAAATACAAATAACTGAAAGTGTTGTTTTCGAGATCAAAACACATCATTGACGTTATTTAATAATTTAAAATCGTAAAACAACAAATCACATGATAAATAAAATAATCAAAAATCAATCATTAAACAAGGAGAATGTAAACTTAAAAATGATGATAGTTTAATAATGAAACGATTTCACAAAATATTAAATAGTTAAAAAAGTTCCAAAATATAGAGAATGTGAATATTTCAAAACGACGGGGGAGCAGGCAAAAATCACATGAATTTCCGGGTTTCTCGTGCATGCAGAGGGGTGGGTAGAATCCTAATAATTATAACTTGTTCAACTGAAAATTTCACCTGTCTTCTCAATCCCAAGTATGACATGTTGTAAGTACATGTATTAATCAGACAGATCCAGTTCATATATGGCCGAGAGGAGATGGGTAAATTTTTTAAATTTTTATTTTTAATTATTTTCTATAAAAATGTGAATAATTACATCTTCTTTTTAACTAAAATGATAATAATAATAATAATAATAATAATAATAATAATAATAATAATAATAATAATAATAATAATAATTAAAATTGATCTTATATATTAGCCTAAATTAGATAATAATAATAATATATTTGAGCGATTATTTGAAATATTTTGATTAGACAGTTTAACTAAACCCATGTTAAAAGAAGATAAATGGGCTTGTGCATGCATGACGGGTTAAACAGTTAATCTTGTCAAAGACTAGGTAGGGTTTACTTTTTAGTCATGTAAATTTCTGTTTCTTGGAAGTGTAACAATTATTTTACTTTATTTTTTTAATGATTAAAATTTCTCTGGCAAGACATCAATTTTTGTCTACTATATGTTGGATCGATGTTAAGTGACACTGCAGAGTTTTCATAATTCTTTGAATGAAAGTACACAAAATCTTTCAGCCTTTTTTACATTCCAG
The DNA here is from genome assembly GCF_022965805.1 of Primulina eburnea. Classification (NCBI taxonomy): domain Eukaryota; kingdom Viridiplantae; phylum Streptophyta; class Magnoliopsida; order Lamiales; family Gesneriaceae; genus Primulina; species Primulina eburnea. The sequence goes on along the minus strand of NC_133108.1, from coordinate 42,006,619 downwards.
AGTATATATGAAATACTCGATCGATTAATGTATCCCTGTGCATGGTGGTTGGGGTTCTTGTAAAAGACCAAGTCGAGTAAGTAACTTGTAAATAGTTTGTCATGAAATCGATTATTACTAGAAATGTTTTGAGTTGTTTCCAAATTTTCTTGTTGTCGTTGTTATTAAATCTATTAAACGTCAATTTACCCTGAAATATATCTATCGAATTACGCTGATTGTTTTGTAAACTTCACGCTTTAATTCGTGTAAGGGAGTAAAATTTATCGTCTTGACATATATAAACAAAGACAAATATATTAGGTATCGTACATCGGCTGAATTAATTTTTTTAAAAATTTATGATTGGATAATCATAACATCTCCCTTGATTTAATTTTTGAAGAAAAGTTATGACTTGTTTTTGGAGTGGAGTTGGGATCAATCCATAACCTTATTTGAGACAATATTCATAAATGTTAATTTTGAGCATATTTAAAGTATTGTTATGTTTTAAATTTGGACAAGAGTTATATGAAATCCGATTACTTATATCTTATATATTATGGTCCTAAATTTGAGATATAATATAAGATTCGAGACTCGATTATAATATCTATCTTTCCTCCTAAAAAAATATGTAGACAATGCCTGTTTCAGGCTATGAAAGCGGGGTTGATTTCATTCATCTGACTTGTGGTGGTGAAATAAAATAATTGCATATGATCAATGATTGATAAATAATAATCTCTAATTCCATTTCATTTTTTCGATGTATATCCCAATCGAGAGAATTTAGTCTTCTGCAGAAGGATATTGGGTTAGACCGGACTTTGATATCCTATTCCGGCCCACTACAAAGTCGTGTTCTTTTGTTTTGGGTCGAATCCTCAAATATTCATTCATCAATATCAATAATAATTATTAAGTGAAAACCAATCTAAACTACCATATAAATAAATTTAGCAAAAATTTATATGAGATGGTCTCACAGGTCGTATTTTGTGAGACAGGATCTCTCATTTGAATCTTTCATGAAAAAATATTACTTTTTATGCTAAAAGTATTAAGTGAATATCGATAGGGTTGACCCGTCTCACAGATAAAAAATCGTAAGATCGTCTCACAAGAAACTTAATTTATAAATATATATTTAATAACAAAATAGAAGCATGTTATTATCAATTTATTTCATATTTTTCTTACCAAAACTATATTCTCATTGTCTTGGGTTTTCAGTTTCTATAATTCCAATGATGGGTAAAACCCACCTGATTTTTTTTTTACTTTTAAAATTGAACGTAAATCTTCATTCTTGTTTGATTTGATTCATCTAATAAAATTAGAATAAATATGTTAATAAATATTAGCTAAGAGACTAACCAATAATCATCGATAAGTGGTAATTAAGAGTTCGAGTTCAAAATTAATTACTAAAAATTCCACTCGTGTTCGATTCATTTATGGTGGCATAGTAAATGTAGACGACACGTAAAAGAGACTGAATAATAATTTCGATAATAAATACTTTATATCTACATTTATTTGGTGAAATTGAATAATTCGATATCGAATTAGCTGATGAGATATATAAGCCAGCTGATCGATCGGCACATCCCGTTAATTTTTCTAAAAAATAATTTTTTTACATAACTTAGTGAAAACTTTGATTAATGAAATTCTTGAATGTTTTATCGACAAGAAAATATGGCTGTGGGCATTGCTGTACGTATTATGTGAATAAAATTATTTTATTATTAGTAAGAGCATGAGTAAACGTGCAAGCATCTTACTTATTTAAGTTATTAATTATTATAAAAAAACAAGTTTATTAATTGATAAACTAAAATTAACTAATTAAAGAATCAGAATCAATATATAAAATTTTAACCGCGAAAACTTATGTGAGACGGTCTCACAGATTATATTTGTGAGACAGATCTCTTATTTGAGTCACTTATAAAAAAGTATTATTTTTTTATTGTAAATATAAATAGAAGTGACATGTTATATGTATATATGTCTTCACAGCTCACCACGTGTTTGGAATCAGTTGCACCCCTCTCGCATTTTCAGACACGAACCTTCTCGTAAACACACAGATGTCACCAACCTAGTTAATCCATATCCACCCACATCAACAAAACTATAAAATTTAACATCTATATATACTTTTCTTGAATCGAGCTAGTTGACGAAGTTTGGTTTAATCCCGTCTAGATCAACAAGATTCCCACGAAAAAATCGTTAGAAAATGGCAAGTGATGAATTCAGGCTAGCGTCGTCCAACATAGACGCCGAGGGAAGGCTGCCGAGGCAGTACACCGAAGAGGGCCAAGGCGCCAAGAAAAACATATCTCCGCCGCTGGAATGGCACAATGTGCCCGAGGGGACCAAAAGCCTAGCCCTGATTGTGCTGGACGTCGATGCGCCGGACCCGGCGGGGCCGATCGTGCCATGGACTGTGTGGGTGGTGGTGAATATTCCTCCGTCGCTGAAGGGCTGCCGGAGGGCTTCTCCGGAAAGAAAGAGGAGTCAGGAGATTATGCTCATGTAATAGAAGGGTATAGTGATTTGAAGAAGCCGGGTTGGAATGGGCCTAAGCTACCTGGTCATGGCCACCGATTCGAGTTCAAGATCTATGCTTTAGATGATGAATTGCATCTTGGAAACAAGGTAAGAAAATGTTTTGAGAAAGAAATTATTAGCATTATAAATATTGTTTATAAAATCACCAAAACATCATGAAATATGTTCACCCTGCCAGGCTTATCCGTGCGCAGCTGCTGCCATGGGTCTTTTGTTACAAAAAAAAAAAAAAAAAGGGGATTTGGTTACTTAATATTTTGGATCTTTGGTTTCAATTTGCAGGTAACAAAGGATAAGGTGGTGGAGGCGATTGAAGGGCATGTCCTTGGGGAGGCTGTGTTGAATGCTGTGTTCTAATTTTTCCCTTTCTTTGAATGTCTTACCAGTCGGTGGTACTTGTGAGTTTTTCTCATTTTGTATTTAAGAATAATAATATGAGACTTGAAAATATGGAAATATTAAATCGGCTCACGCTTTTAAACGATTTTAACCTATTTCTTAGTCGTAAAACTTGTACAAAATGAGTGCGATTTATAGCCGGTTTTCAAAAGCGTGTCATACATATGCCTCCAATATTGTGTAAACTCTGTTTTTAATAAAAGCGTGTCGTGTTCTAGTCGTGTTAAATGTGTAAAATTTAATTTGGTACATGGTGTCCTTCGTAAATTAATAAATTTGTATATTAATTATTATAAATTGTTTAATTGTTGCATAAATTATTTATAAATTGATAAATTTGGATATATGATAAAATTGAAAACGTATGTTTACATTTAATTTATATTTTTATAATTATTATTGACAAATTTAATCGGTGCACGCTTTTATTTAGGTGATTTTTTATTTTAAGATTATTTAATAAAATAAATTAATAATTTTGATTATTTATTAGTTTTATTTAGTACTAAAAATAATGTATATTAAAAATAAAATTGATTTTTTTTTCATATATCAATTAAATGTTTATGATTAATAAAGTAAATTAAAGAATTTTGAAAATAAAAGTGTGTATTTAATTGAATTTATTCATTTTAATTAATTAGTATTAAAAATAAAATTGATTTTTTTTAAATTTTTTCAAGTATCAATTAAATTTGGATGATTAATAAAATAAAATTGACTAAGTTTCATGTGAGACCGTCTCACGGATCTTAATATATGGGACGGGTCAATTTTACTTATATTCACAATAAAAAGTAATATTCAAAGTAATATTTTTTCATAGATGATTCAAATAAGAGATTCGTCTCACAAATATGATCCGTGAGATTGTCTTACACAAGTTTTTGTCAATAAAATTTGACGAACATTTGTTCAACACAGGCATCGAGGTTTTATTTTTTAGCGATTCAATTTCTTTTTAACAGGGAGTGTTGATGTATATACGTGACATTAGAACTCATTTTTTTCTTAAAAAAAAAAATCATTATGGATAAAAAAAAATCATTATGGAGTCGCGCGATAGGAAAGGCAAGCAGTGATAGAGGATTATAGGAAGCTATGAAAAAAGGAAAGTTGTTAATTAACAACGATCGCAAATTGTAGCAAACTAGGATAAAAGACTTACGGTAAACGATAAAATAGACAAACTAAGAGCGAATTAAGATTCCCAGCTAGGTGGATGAGGTCGAGTTGAGCAATAGTATTAATCAAAAATTGCTCAACTCAACCCGAGTCCGAAATTTGAATCAACTCGATCAACCCGATTAACTCGACTTTAATTTTTTAAAATAAACTAAATAAAATTCAAAAATATTAATAATAGTATTTTAATTTAAATACATAATAACAAAATATTTCTCATATATATGATTTAAATTTGAAAATTTAATTTTAAAAAAATAAATTATATTTATTAAATTAAATAAACAATTATTTAAAAATACAAACAAGTTTATAATAAATATTAAATTATGAAAATTTATGATATAAATATACAATAAATATTTTTTCAGATATATAATATATAAAAATGTAAACAATATTTATTATATTTTTTTAAAAAAAATTCCGACAACCCTTAACCCGTTTTATTTTTCGGGTCAACTATCGCGTCCAATCCAATCTTACCCAAACTCGAAAACTTCAAACCTAAATTAATTTTTTCGAGTTAAATCATGTCGAATTGATAGATCGTGTTTGATTTTGACACCTTAGGCCAAGAACACAAAAGAAAAACACACTAGAGAACCATTTTGGTCTTCCATCCCCAACCGAATGGTCTTCGCACAGTACAAAGGAGGCTCTGCCAGAAGAAAAGGGCTTCGAATTTGAGAAATCTTGAGGCCGTTGGGATGATTACTCACAAAATTCAGATAATTTAATCGAATCAAATTCTAGCTTAGATCCGGCTGTGTGTAACTAAAAATATTCTCAAACTTAATAAACAAATGATTTTTACTATTTTCTTGTGATCACAATTCACAAAACGTAGATTCACACGTTGTCCTTTCCTTTTCTTTTATTATACGTAATCCAAGTTTTATACATTTACAGTCACTCCTCTAGCACCATTGAAATGGCCGCCTGCGGCCATTTCCACCGCATGAGTTGGGTTATGCCACCCGTGTTTAGCCGGTTCGTATCTCTCCCCGTCACCCCACAGGGCGTACGCTTCCTCGCCATGCACTGCATCGTCCCCGATCAAGAGTTCCTCATCCGGCATTCTCAGAGGTATAAATATTTTGATCAATAGAAGGATAATTGTTGTGGCAGTGAAATTCCAGCCAATAATAAACAGCGCTGCAACTAGTTGTTTGAGGAACAGTGTCCCGCCTCCGCCACCGTAAAATGCACCCTTGGGGTTTTTGACCGGCAGAAGCATGTTGCAGAGGGTGGGTTCTGCGAGGAGTCCGGTTAAAGCGCCGCCTAAAATTCCGGCCACCGCGTGTGTGTAGAATACTGCTAATGTATCATCCACCTGCAATATTGTCGGATCTTAATTTAAAGAAAGGGATATAAACAGGAAAAAGTTTTAATGTATCATATTATTTTGCAAACCTAGCAATTATAATATTTAATTAGAGAAAATTATTATAAATGAACCACTGTGTTTTTTTTTTAAAAAAAATAATCATCCACTGTGTAATGAAATATAAAAAGAAAAAGCCAGACAGATATTTATTCGATTTTCTTTTCAGATGATCAGATATTTTTTTATCTCGAAATTATTGAAAATTAGTAAAATATAAAATTTAAAAACCGAATTCCTAAGTTTTATCATTGACTACTCAATGCTCACGAGTCATGGCAGTGCTCATCATTCTAGCAATGACAAATTATCTAAAAATAAATCTAAAATGGATCGAAATTGATGGGAACTTTAATTAAAATAGTACTCGTCATTAAACACAAAAGAAAAAAGGAATAAAATTTTTGTTTATTTAATTTAAGGGAAAATATACAGTAATAAAGAAATTTAAGGAAAATAATTAATAATTTGTAATAAAAACTAAGACTTTATGGAAAAGTGGAGAAATTGGACCTTTTGTAGCAAAGATGACTTCTTGTGAAGAATTATCATTGAGAACCATGGGATGCTTCCAGAAAGCACGCCATAAACTATAGCCGCCCACGATTGCACCACACCTGTTCTTCCAACAACAACTTACAGACTCAGTAACAAACAAATTACGACTCTTCAATAATTCCTAGAAGTAACAAATACCACAATTATTTTATTTTGAAAGTTGAGCCAAACAAAGCCTTCATATTTTTTTGCATTAAATCTAAATTTAAATATGCACGTAAAATTAATTGCTGATGATGTATAATATACCTGCACCGGGAGTAATGCAAGCTAGACCAGTAATCATCCCCTGAACAGCGCCTATAACTGAAGGCTTCCCAAAGTAATATACATCCAGTGATGTCCAAACAAGAAGGCTGGTAGCTGCTGAAATATTTGTATTCAGCACTGCCACTGAAGAAACTAAATTTGCTGCGTACGGTGCCCCGCCGTTGAACCCGGACCACCCCATCCACAGCAAACCCGCTCCGGCAAGCATCAACAACACATTGTTTGGTACATACCGATCCCTATCCACTTTTAGCCGCGGCCCTACCTATCTCAAGAAGAAGACGAGTGGAAACTCATTCATTTTATTGATATCAGAATCCAACAAGTCAACTATTACCTAACGATAAATTTATGTAAAGCATTATTTTATTCGATTCATGATGCTTTTATTTTATGACAAAAATTATGCATGCGGTGGAAAACCATAATTTCTTGCAAATACTTTTAAAAAAAATGAGTTTTTCTAATTACGTATGAAAGAGGTACGATATTATGGAAAATATACATGTTCTTTGGGGTCTCGATAAAATAATGACTATATATATCCAATCGGAACATATCAAGTGAAAAAATCTTATTGTTGACGCTGAATTTAACGAATCATGACAAAATTCAGTGGGTTCCAACGAATATAATGTTTCATGTGGGGTATATGTTAGAAATATTGTGCTTCTTATATAATCATCCAGAGGCGTGACATAATCATTGGATGTAAATAAATGGAATTGATAAATGTAAATTTTACTACATTTTACAAAGAATTTGACATTAGAGAATTTGAAAGTTGATAATTATGAAATGGCATTTACTGATTTCAAAACTAAATTTAAAATATATTAGATCAAGAAAAATATTTTCAAATCCTCAATTTTATTCCAATCAATAAAGAAATATTTGAGGAAGGATTTTAAATTCATGTAGCTGATGTCAATCGAATGCAGCCAAAAGAACTTGAAAGCTTTGCAAGAGGGAAACAACAAGATATAGCGTGCCCGTGATTAACAATTAAGTGGTTCAGATGAAATCTTGACAAAACTTGGAATAGTAAGCAGCTGAACGAGCTTTAATTTACAGTAAAGAAATTGTACCCAATAAGCAGCCGTGAAACCAGAAATCCCCGAGGCAAGATGAATGACGTAGCCGCCGGAATAATCGATCACTCCCCAATGATACAAAAAGCCACCACCCCACAGGCTGTACGCACCCACCGTGTAGCAAAAAGTAAGCCATAGGGGCACAAAAGCCATCCACGCCTTAATATTCATCCTCCCCAACACCGACCCCGCAACCAAAATCGTCGTGATTGCAGCAAAAGTGAACTGAAAGTAAACAAGAGAAGCCATTGGAATGAATGGCTCATTCATTTTCGTTTCAATGGTGCCATTTGAATAACGGTGGGTGCTTTCAGGCACCGCAGCTCGCCCCGTCAAATACCTGCGAGAAATGATTAAACATTAAAATCTCATCAAATGGGTGAAATTCACCGTGAACTGAGAATTCAAGACTCGAAGGTTTTGATCTACTGTACTTTTGGGTAAGAGCTGGGGCGCCTTTTCCCCAGAATGGTAAAAGCTGTTCACCAAAAGCTAGACGAAAACAGAGAAGAACCCAACAGATCAAGACTGCGGCGAAGGCATACAGCGCCATGAAAGCAGAATTAACAGCCCATTTTTTCTTCACGATGCTGGCGTAGAGGATGACGAGTCCCGGCATGGACTGGAGGCCGACGAGCGTCGCCGCCGTCAGCTGCCACGCGTTGTCGCCTTTGTTCAGCCAGCCGGGAACCGCCGGCAGGAGTTCCTCATATGCTAGAGTTAGATTGTTATCCATCCTAAGCTCTCTGTAACTGTAGATAAAGTTATTTCTGCTTCAAGAAAAGATCTGGTTGATTGAAGTTTCTTAGATTGCATAAAAAGGCTTGCATCCAATGAATGTGAAATCTTGGTTGGTTAAATTGGGCCGCTAATTGTAACGCTGTATTGGTGGGGGTGGAATCAATCGAAACTGAGAAGGTCAACGAGACTTTGGCTTTTGGAGTACTTGTGGGGAAATTGGTCTGAAACTTCGTACGAAGACGATGGCATAATAATGTGAGGCTTGAATTTTCGCGGGGAGAGTATAAAAATTAAAAGTAGCTTACCATATTATTCATTTTAATTTTAAAACTTTTATTTTTGTTTCGGAGTTTCCATTGTCTCGAGAATTATAAATACAAATTTTATTCCGATGGATCTCATAAATGTCTTAGACTTTGGTTTTGGTATACGAGTAACATGTTAAAATAATTAATCAAAAGTATTCTAGAAGTCGATTGTAATTTCTTATAAACCACAACTCAAACAGTCTTATAGAGAACCTACATATATATTTTTCTAATAAAAATTATGAATTTTGTGTCATAATTACTGGAGCTAACACATAAAAATATGAAATCGATGATTAAATTTTTTTATTTATGAAATAATTAAATTCAATTAATTTTAAATTTTTTTTTAATAGCTTCAGTTGATTCGCATAACTCCCAATTCATCTAAAATTGGACTGAGTCGAGAAAACCGCCAAGAAGTGGACCGGTCCGACAGTGAAGGGACGGTCAGTTTGACAGCTACAGATGGGTGGTTACACGCACGTGAAATACACGTCAATGTTGGGTAAATTTGACCTATTAAGCGAAAAGTCGTCCATGGCTGCGCACTAGGCCATCCACCCTTTGACATACCTAGCTAATTTCAAACCCCAAAAGTTTTCTTCTTTAAAGAATCTTACCATGCCTAACGAATCATCACCTCTATCATGAAACGGTTCATTTCACCCTACTTGTGAGGCACTGTCCTCATGAGATGATCAAAAGCCCAGATTTAAACACACATACACCCCATGAGGTGATCAAAGGCCTAAATTTAATCACCATGTAAAATCAATGGCTGAGATCCTGTGGGGACACTGCCCGCATGGGTAGGGTCGAGTTAACCTCATGAAACATAATCGACATCAATACTTTTTTAAGTCTTATACGTGAATTTTTCTAAAAACTAGATTTTGCCGAATCATTAAAATTTGGCAAAAGTTCAAAAATCGTTTCAAATGGTTTTTTTTTTTCAATATCAAGTTCGATTTTTATCATAATCATGACAAAACATTAAAGACTGTTGTCATCTCCGATCGTGTATCAGCACTCCATCGAAAACGAAAGTGCGCTCCTGCACTTCTTCGTTTTTCGAATGAGAGATAAAGTAAGACATATAGAATCAACCGTAAAGTAAGAGGAAAAACATGTTCTCTCCTTGCGAGATCCGAAAGTGGTGAGCGCATAACATTCTCTGGACATATAGAATCAACCGTAAAGCAGCGCTCTAGAAATAAAAATGGAATCATCAAAATTGAACTAAATATAAATGAAAGTCACTTTATTGCATTAATTTTTTAATCTATTAGATAACCAAAACTTTATACAGACAACTTAAAGATTACTTTTAAAATCAAACTTTGAGGATTGCCCTTGTTCCGAGTTCTTCTATTTTAGCTGAAATTTAATTTATTTAACTTTTTTTATTTAGTTTATTTCAATATTATTAATTAGTAATGTATATTTTTTTGCCCTTTACGCACTTGGAATTAGCCCACAGCGACAACATTAACTAATGTTTCACGCACTTGCATTAAATTCTTTGCTTTTCCATATCTGAAATGCCACACGCGGTAGTGTTGATGGTTTCCTTTCTACTTAATTATATTATTTATTATATATTATTATTGTTTAAGAAGTTAAAATCCACTCAGTTGACTGAATCCGGAAGATTTTGGTTCATAGGAACTGGAACGATTGGAGTTGAATTCTTCCATATTTCTTGAAGACAAAAACTGTAACCAATGCACTTGAAAATTGGGTAAAATCTTTAAGTGAAAATATATATTTTAGGAGCTTAATCATGCAACATCAAATCGCTTATCATTTTATCAAAAAATAATAGATCGTAGTTGAGAAGGTACCTCAATTTTTATTCAATCATATAATTGTCTCGTGTCGTGTTCGATCGTGTTTTTAGCATGAATAATTATTATTCCACAATTTGTTTAAGGTGGTTGACCAAATAGTTTTGATTTCAGGCGAAACTATATTTTTCTGTTTACGATAATAGAAGTTAAAATAAGTTACAGCTCATTAATTAAGAATATTACAAAAAATTGTTGTTGAAATTTTTTCTCCTGAATAGTCCATTAAGCTCGTTTTTTTAATATAATAGCTAGTGATGGATTCTTGAACTAAATTAGCAATGAAGCTAATCATTGGTGTTCTATATTGCTTCTATAGCCTGGATAAATTGCTCCAAAATACCCATTGATACCCCCATAAGGATCCGAGTCCTCGTCAACCCGGTTTGTTACTTGGATAGCCCAAAACAGAGTCGATATGCTAGTCACTTTCCCAAGGACCCGGGCAAATATTCTCTTCCTTGGCAATCATCATAAATTGCAGGTACACTTCTCATTTACGGATTCTGAAATCTTTGAACTCTAAGCATTATATATACATATTTTCTCTCAAATATTGTTTGTGTTCATCTTCAACCTGCTGACTTTAGCATCGGAGTGGCTACGTCGGACACCCCTCCGACGCCCATTCACGAGTTACTTTTTTGTTTGCAGGTGTTAATCTCAGACATTATCTTCACTCAAAATTCTCAAACACTATAAATTGTTGGTTTGATGCTCATCCATTTAGACGAGATCACAACACCCATATATTATCAATTTCTGGAGGAGTTTTTCGTTTCAGCAAACATATCAGAAATGTCATGCCCCATGTTAGCATCATCAGAACTTTGGTGAAAATCGGACTAAAAACGTGCGCAAACTAATAATTTTTTTAAAAAAATTATTTAGTCGATTAAAATCGTATTTAGATGACACTTTGTAAAATTCTCCCTACCTAACTGGAGGGTCGGGTTAATGATGCGAAAGTCGCTTGTTTGATGCCTGCGCGAGGCACATTAATTAATTTTATATCTTCCTTTGCCCTTTGTTTCAGACAATTTTCAAAGTAGGCCAGGGAGTTGGATATTTTCGAGTAAATTAAAATAACATGGAAATCTCGTTTTGGGAAACAAAAAATCTATATAAATAAATAATAGGAATGGTGTTTTACTACTTCATCGCGCTTTGTGAACTGTTTCAGCATCCCAATAAACACGTAGGCTGCATTGCACTTATGGATTTGAGCTTTGGGATTTTAGAATGTGTCACACAAAATTTTCAAGAATATATTTAGCAATTAACCAAAAAAGTGGGGAACTGAAATTTGTCTTCTTGATCAAATATTTAATTATTTGCAACGATTTTAAATAATTTTACGTAAAATCATTTGTTAAATCTATGTTAATCAATCCAGTTCAAATATAGCGATAGAAAACGTACACAATTTGAGTTTTCAACGCATAATATTCGAATATTTAATTCTTAAATGTAATTTCATTAATATCGTCTGTTTAATTTGCTAAGCATGTGAAGTGAAAATCACTTTTATATTATTGCTCTCTCTTTTTTTTTTTGCCCTACTTAATTTGCTCATTGCTGGAAGATCATGATCTACGTACAATTCTATACGTTACTTAGCTATAATATTTGGATTAGAAGTTAATTGTGCTGAATTTATGCACATGATAACTTTGAAATTTCATAAAAATACTATACCTGCCAAGATAATATAGAGTTGATATATTCATACCTTATTTTCAATGCTACAAGAAAATCTAGAATTTTATATCGAAGTGAACAAGTACCTCATAGAGTCAGATCCAGAGAACTTGAAAAGCTTGCATTTTCACTACTGAAATCTTGTTTCATCTTCTTCATTTGCTTCGAAGATGATCGAGTACTGTACATCGACAGAGACATATCTTCATTGCCATGAAAGATACATGGCTGCTTATTATCTCTTGATTCTAGCATGAGTGATAAATTCAAATCAAGTTCACAAATTGTGGCCTGCCGTTTAAACCGTCTCTCTTTTCGGAGGATCGCTTGCTCGCTCGAGCTCCGAGGCTGATTAGTTTGGTTCAAGGAATTGAGCTCAATAGGGTTTTGTCTAGATTGGCTTGACCAGGTCTCTTGCTTATGGATTGATACAAACTCTTCTTTTGAATCTTCATAAGAGAGAACTGGGGTAGAAAAATCAATATTTTCTGGCCTAGAACTGCAGTGGCTGCTCGAGATCCTTTCCCTGAGAGTGCGGTAAAATCCAGGTGTTGCCTTGTTATATGTAGTGTTCTGCCATATTGTAGAATTATCCAGCCAGTTCCCGTTACCATTCCAAGAAGCATCGCCAATATACCTTGAGTGATTAATCATGGATTGTTAAAAATATAGGAGAAAAAGCAAGAATTTAATAAAGATAAGATACTTATAGTTGGAATAGTACCGATGCCTTTGATGAAAGCTTGAAAGTAGATGGAGTTGGCTTGGATTGTATATACTCCAATTTATGCGGTTCGCGTGAAGCATGTGATCTATCATCCCTGTAATGGACAAGGGTTGGTAAAGATACCGAAACGTGAAACTTCAAATACATGTTAAATCAAGTTTGAATGAAGCCTTTATTTAGAGTGAAAGAAATGAACTAAATAAGTACCTCGACTGGGTTCTTCAGTTTTCTTGCTCCTATACATCTGTGAAATTACAATTAAAATTTGATCAACAACTTCATCTTTAGCATTTGTCGAAAACATAAAAAATAAATGCCGAGTTTAATTTATAGTACTTGCAAATGGCTCTTGACATGTGCAATGTTTAGTCCTTTGATGTCCATCAACCGCAGCACTAATTTTGGTGTTGCTCCTGAATCAAAACCCCGGAAACAAGCAACGGAGAATTAGTCTATGATCCAAAAGTAGTATTTCTATTTATCGATTAAACGATTTCGAATCTCACTCTCTTGTCCTCCGAGCCTTTCCACTGCCTGCTCAAACAGAAGATGAAGATCAGGCGTCCACTGGAGCCTAGGCATCTTTGATCGGACATAAGGCCTCACAGATGACTTCTTGTTGCTGATTTCTTCAACTGTGCTGTTGCTTGAACTTCCTCCATCTTTTTGCTTGCAGCTTTCGTCCTTTGCTGCACGCCTCGTCTTCTCCGGAATGGCTAGTGACCTTAGAACACTCAGTATCACCACTTCCCTCCATCAAATTAATTTTTTTATATATCCTCTTCAAGAAATAGAGAGTTTGATACTAGAAATAGTTAAGGGTATGCACATATTGATATTTCACACTATAAATATCGCATATGCATACAGTTTTTCTCTTCTCTCAAAGATCAAAAGAGAATGAAGTTTCAAGATCTATATAATTATTTCCTCCCACAGGACATGATGCAATAATAATATTTCTTTGACTAAGTTTGAAAATGAACACAGAAAAAGAACACCCTGGTCCTTTCCAGTATCAATAATAAATGAAGAATACACATGAAAGAACTATATTCTCTCTCTACGCTTTGAAAGGTCATATGTGATATGTCTCGAGCAATAGTTAAACAATTAGCTTAACAGTACTAACGAGTTAGGTTTTCGTCGAAAAACTCGCAAAAATCGGAGTAAACGTGAAAATGATCGAATTTATCGTGTTAACACCAAATCTTGAATAATTATAGGACAACAAAATCTTTAAACCAGATTATAAGATCAAATTTCAAAATTTTCCGTATTTTCCAAAAAAAAAAATGAACTCCTTCTACACAAAATGTAAATATGCATGCATGGTTTATAGCCCTTCAATAATAATACTTAATCTAGGATCAAATAGCTCGCCTCTTAAACTTTTACTAATAATATATAGTGCAGTTTTCACAGATTTTCAATATATATTAAAATCTGTGGACTAATGCAACTTGATGCATATCTTATTCCAATATATAAACTTGATGCATATCTTATTCCAATATATATATATATATATATATATATTAAAAAAGGAAAACCCCATTAACAAGTGTCTAAGAAATTTCAAAGTAAAACTTGTGTTCGTCACATAATATACCCAAGTCTTGGGACCATCCATTTTTTTTTATTGTAAATAAAAATAGAAATGCCACCAATTTTTCTATTCCATCACCATCAAGGGATTTTATTATAAATCTACGTTCTTTATCCAAGTTATGTGTATTTTCTTTCACATTAATTTGATCTGAACATTTATTTCCGATAACGACTCGAGCTCACGTTTTTCCATTGACGCATCAACAAAAAATTGATCCCGGGAAAAAAATTCGATTCAAGGGGGCAACACAAAATACGATATTAATTATTAAATACTAATTGTTGCGAGAAAATTAACAAGGAAGTTTAACTATTTTGTTGGCTTGTTTTCTACGAAGTTCGAAAATGGAATATTTTTTCAGTACTTCACTAGGCTCAAGTTTCTCCAAACGACAAATGGAGTGCGAAGATGCATGCATACTTCCAGTAATTTTGTTATTATTTTTTTAAAAGATGTAATAAATATATATATAAAAAAGACCCTTGTCTGAAAAAAGATTCATCATAGCTGGGGAAGTCAACTCTTCATCGTAATTTGGATTTTAATAATTCTTACAATTTTCCATAGGGATATGTGTCCGCCCAATTAATGCGGATCTAGCATTCATCGTCAATTTCATGGTTTCAGAGGATGTCTGTCCTTTAACATATATGACGATGATAATGACGTCATGATTGCTATATTCATTCTTTTAAAAATAATAACTATTTCAAATATAATATGCTTTTATATAACTATTTTGAGCCAAAAAATGATATATAAAACATTGTATAATCAATATAAATTTAAGGTTAAATGCGCATCACAGATTTTATGGTGGGGAAAATTAATTGAACTCCGTAGATTTGTGAAGACAAATAATTACGCTAAAAAAGACAGTAATTTATGTTGTTTAAATTAAAATCTTTAATATTTTATTTTATTAAGAAAATAAAAAATTCTTGTTATATTAATGTATGTTGAAATAAAACGACAGGGCCATTTCATGCACATTGAGCATGTTTACTACGCCAATCATGGTTTGACCATCCATTCTTAATCAAATCATCTGTATTTCTTTAATTTCTTTAATTGACATTGAATCTTGCTTTTTCCCATTCCAAAATATTGGTGCATTCACCCATTCTGCATAAATTAATATACTCGTATCGAGTGTTGCGAGTATAAAATAATTGAGAGATCTGGTAAATATTTTAATGTGTATATTTCCATATTTCAAATTGAATTCAAAATTTGAAGAGAATGTGTTATCTACACTTTTATACTATATTATTAAGTTTAATATCTTTAAAATAACTAACTTTTGGTATCATTGTCTGTTTTACTAATTATATATTAATAAAGTGTTAAAAAATTAATGTAAGTCACTTGTAGCCTAGCAGATAAAATCTTTGTTTCTTAGGCATGAAGTTGTAGGTTTAATTCCTTTGGGTTTTTTTATTCATTTATTTTTTCTATTTATTTTTTAATTTATCTATCAAAATTATAGAATAGCCTCTCACTATTTCTTATAATTACATTTTGATATCCATTTAAATATAAATCAAATGAATTATAAAAAATATCATACAAACACGCAACTTGCGTTGGTGCACTAGTTTTGATAAAAAGTTTAAAGGTCTTTACAATTTATTATCGTCGTCTTATTTGAATGTCAAATTGCTGTAGTCAAACACACACTCAACTTAAAAGTTAAAACTACTGATTTTTAAATACGTTTATTTATTTTGGAAAGTAATTTGCAACCATAATCATGTCAACTATATTTTTTTCAAAGTATAAAAAAATTAATAATTGGTTGATTTATATCACAAATATTTTATAATTAATATTTAAAATGTATACGATATATTTTAATGAGAAAATTTTATTATGTGAAATATTTACCTACGTACTGAAAGAACTAATTTACCTATAAATCATTAAATTAATCGACTCAATATACTAACAACTATATATAATATTTAATTTAGGAAAAAAAAATGCGTTTGTATGTTGGATGGGGAAAAAAAGGCATGGAAGTGTTTGTTTAATTGGTAGGTGGATATATTCCATCAACATTCAATCGACTAATTTTCGTTGATTTGTCCAAACTATTCTCCTCCAAGCTTGTCGTATTTTAACTTCATGTGACGTATGCATTGATTAATATTTATTCATAAATCTTAAAATTGTCGAATACTTATCTTAATTAATAATTGACATAACTAAAACTGAGGAATCAAATATTTGGCTTTCAAGCATCAGAATCATCGTTCTACCTCTCCTAGTTTCTAACTACAGTTTCCCAAAAATATGCAGTAACATGAATTTGTCCAAAAAATAAAGCTCGTCAATTTTGTAATAAGAATTAGAGTAACGTCATTACACGACAGATTTTAAAAGAGTAAAATCAAATTCTTGAAGCAAAGAAGAATTTCAAACAAAAAAAAAAACATAAGAACCCTAATCAAACGATATAAATCGTCTGCATTCTAAGGAAATTGGAAATTGAAGAAAAAATTCAGAAAATATATACACTTTATATATGTTAAACAAAAGATGCAACATACAACATATATGATCTAAAATAAAGATAAACGAGTTAACAAGTTTTATATATGTGTGTGTCTGTGTGTGTATATATTTATAAATGTATAACAAAATAGTATTTATCTTTGTAATAAATGAAATAATCAAGAAGTCGGATTAGCAATTACAAATAACTAGATTTCTAATTCTTTTTCCCATATATAAATAAAAATAATAAAAAGCTTGCAATACTATTTAATAAACATTTTCATAAATATGTGCTTGCATTATACATACTTATACATAATTAATAACTAGATTCCTAATTCTTTTTCCCAGATTTATTTATTGGGACCCGAAGTTTTTACCGTGAAATGGTTTGCTCGACTAATTTAATTGTAAAAATTCACTCGGTAGAGCAATTGTCATACGTACATAAGATAAACACGAATATAGTTTTTTATGAATAAAATTGCAATTATAATATTACTCTGAGTTTGGGACAATTCTATGAGTTACGTTATATCTCATGTTCATCATCATTAAATTATTAAATAAATATTTTATCTATTTTTTTGTTTTAATAAAAATAAAACTGAACGTGTTATTTACATATTATTATAACTCTATTAAATATTATGACAAACGATTTAAGTTGAATAATATCTGTTAAAAAATTCAAAATAGTAAATGTAAAACTCAAAATACATTACATATTTGGAACCAACAGTACAACATATGAAAAAGTAATTAAGTTACGAGACGAAACTATTACACAGACACATGGCCACTGTAACAAAGAAATTACAATATTTCTCGTTTCTTGATTCTCCGCATGCCTGACTTTATTTGAATAATGTGTACTTGGAACAAAATGAGATCCACGGGAGATTTAAGGACCGGAGATAGCAAAATGCCAATTTTAAAAACCACACGCTTAGCTTTAAACAACATAAATAAATCATTAGTCATGCAGGCAGGAGAAATCCTGTTGTATGTTATCCTGGACACAGTTTTGTCCATCACCTGTTAGCTGTCGAATTTGGGTGAGATCAAGATTCCCCACCAAGTTCAGGACATCGGAATCGCATATGCAGGCAGACCCAACGTCCACAATCTGATCGCAACAAGCTGTTGCATCCCCCTCTGAGCAGGCATTTAAAATCTTGATCGCCTCGTCCAACCCACAATTACTTACCTGCTCCACCAAAGAGGCGGACACCTGGTTGCAGATCACTATAGCAGCCAAAGCCACCGTCAGTGCCACTACCATATTTACACGCGACTTATTCCAAAATAATTCGCCATTTCGCTTTGATATATATATTTACCTTTTGCAGGAGAAGTGTTTGTGTGAGATATGAGAAGTAACATAAGCTTCTGTACTTATATATAGGAAGAAGAAGAAGAAGAAGAATTTGTCATTGTCTTAATTAATCTAGGTAACTTGGATGGTAGTATATGATGAGCTCCTATCAAGAGATTGTCTTTCTGTCTATGTCATCCCAACTTTGAGTCTGTTACACAGAATTTATACAATGTAGTTTACCCGATCAATGTGATTTATAGATAGACGCAAAAAAAAAAAGTAGCATTTGCGAGTTCTCAATCTTTTTTAAAAAAAGAGCGAGTCTCATGTGAGACCGTTTCACGGATCATAATCTGTGAGACGGGTCAATCCTACCCATATTCACAATAAAAAGTAATACTTTTAGTATAAAAAATGATACTTTTTCATGGGTTACCCAAATAAAAGATCCGTCTCACAAATAATATCCATGAGACCGTCTCACACAAATTTTTGCCTTTAAAAAAATACTATCATTACTAGCATGTCCATTAAAAAAAAGTCAAAAAATAGTATTATATTAGCATGTGCATCGTGATACAGAGATGCGTTAAAATGGGTTGTTAAGATAAGGTTTAGAAGGGGTATCTGAGTAATTAATTATTTGTATAGATTAGTATTCTGCATTCCTCCTTTTTAGGGATTTCTTGAGTTGTATATTTGATGTATAATTCTTGTTAGGTTATTTTATATTCTGTTAATTAGATGGCAGACCTGTATATAATTGATATCGTGGCACACGCTATTACTTAGAAAAAATCAGAAAGAATTTTTTTATTAAAAAGATTAAAATATGGAATATAAAGTTTGGTGGTTAAATGATATGTTAGGTTTTATAAAAATATTTTACCAACATACCAAAAATTAATTATCTATTTAGATTGATTAATTTAATTAATAAATAGCGGATATTGACACACTCAATACATGTACTTTATAAGGAAATGAAAAGAAAGTAGGTTTTTTTTTTAAAAAAATAAAAATTAAAAATATTAATTTTTGAAGAAAATAAAAGTAAAAATAAATGAGAAATCTAGACTTGATGGTTAAATATATATTTAGAATTATAAAAAAAAGTTTCATGACAGACAACTTCACACAATATAGATGTAGATATATATGATTTTTATAATACTATTAGTACATTATCTGATTATCATGTCTAAGCATGAGGTTAGAAAGTCAAATTGAAATATTTTACGGATTGAATAAGCATGTGCTTCGTATATACAAAGGTATATACATATTAATAGCAACATGTCGATTTGTATTATTGTATATAATAATAACACAAAAAATATTGTGAGAAACTCTAATTAGTCAATTTTGTGAAACTAGTATTTTAATTAGGTCATTAATGAAAAATTATTATTTTTTATTTCAAAATTATCACTTCTTATTGTAAATATGAGCAAATTTGACATATCTTACGAGAATATATATATATGATACCATCTCACAATAAAGCTAAGTATATTTACACGATTTGCTAGAGTCCGCTAAGATTCAGAACATATTATATGTACATATATATTTTAAAAAATAAAATCTATTATGTCTATTACATTTCTACTTCTATCTATGCACGAAAAAGTAAACAAATTATGTTAATCGATCATATATGTAAAATATAGGATTTATATTTTACCCTCGTCTATAATGATTAAATAAATTGATTATTTTATTTCAGAAAAATAAAATATGATAAAATCAAAGCTCAAAATGTTTCCTAAAAATACTTTAACATAATTGCACTTTGTAAGATAATTAAATATAAATAAAATTAATTTTTCTTTTTAATTTTAATTTGGGCTTGCCACTAGATATTAGTGTGTGTATATCTGTAATAACATTTAAGTATATAAGATCAAACGATCGACACCTAACCAAAATCTATAACTAATAGTAACGGTGTGTAACTCCAATCTTTTAAAGCGTAGATTAGCTCAAGCTTCACTTGTCAACCGTTCTCATAGTAGAGATAATTATTGCACTCCAATAATTTCAATGTTTTGTGGTGTGATTTAGAAAAGCGAGATAGAAAGAAGCCTGGAAATCAGAAGATTGTCATACACCCGTATGAGGCATTCTCCAAGAACCGTTAGTATCTTCACCTTCTATTCTCAAGGATGACGGTATAACTATTGCTTCTCTACCTCTAGTCTCTTTTATTGCTGAGGAACCATCAACCAATTGGTAACACAAAAAGTACCCATCGAAGCAATCCATGTTTCGTCTGTAGCATTTGATATCACAGTTGATGCTTTAGCTTCTGAAATCGATCTACCGCATCTTTACAAGTCAACCGAAAAAGCATCATCCTCTCAACTGGCTTCATTCAAGGTTCGAATACTTTCTTCATCGGATTTATTTGAACCCAAAGAAGAACTTGTGGAAGAGGACAACTAGAAGGAAATTTTGGATCGTATGAAGACTATGGATCAATCAGTTATTGCTATTAACTGGAAGCAATTTGATCTTAAAGAAGCCTTTCAATCCATGAAATTTGACATATCCAAGGAATTTCTTGTCATGAATACTAGCATTATCCTCCGAAAAGAAATGCATAATTCCTCGCATCTCAATATGTGCATTGAGCTTTCGAGCCAAATGACTAGACTAAGAGCACATGTTGATCAGCGCATGGATGCCCAAGGAGCTCAACTTATTGAAATCATGCAATTTCTGATGCATGGTGATGTCCAAAAGAAGGAAAAATCGAAATTAATATAAATAAAAATAATAAAAACCCAAAACAAAAAAATAAATAGAATAAATGGGACTTGAAAAGTTTTTACCAAGAAAAGGTTTGTTTAATTGCAAAAATTCACTCGGTAGAACAATTGTCAGACATACCTAAGATCAAACAGGTATATAGTTTTTTATGAATAAAATTGCTATTATAATATTGCTCTGAGTTTGGGACAATTCTAGAGTTATATGTATCTCATGTTTTTTATCATTAAATTATTAAATAAATATTTGATCTACCTTTTATGTTAATATAAATAAAATTGAGCATGTTGTTTATATATTATTAAAACTCTATCAAATATTATGATAAACAGTTTATACTTTATATGGAACGATATCTGTTAAGGTTTTTTTTTTTTTTTTTCTCATTGACGATTGGCTACAGCGGAATTAATATATTGATTTCTGTTAAGAGTTTCTGAACCCAAGTTTCGAAATAGAAAATATAAAATTCAAAATACATTATATATTTAAAACCATCAGTACAACATATGAAAAAGTAAATTACGAGACGAGACACAAGCCACTGTAACAAAGAAATTACAATATTTCTCGTTTATTGATTCTCCGCGTGCCTGACTTTATTTGAATCACGTGTACTTGGAAAGAAATGAGATCCACCGGAGATAGAAAAACGACAATTTAAAAACCACACGCTTTAAAAAATATAAATAAATCATTAGTTATATAGGCAAGCAAAATCCTGTTGTATGTCCTGGTCGCAGTTTTCTCCTGCACCAATTAGCTGTCGAATTTGGACGAGATTAGGCTTCCCCAACTCGTTCAGGACATTGGAATCGGAACCGCATATGCAGGCAGACCCAACGTCTACAATCTGAGCGCAGCAAGCTATTGCGTCCCCCCCTGAGCAGGCATTTGAAATCTCGTTCGCTGCGTCCACCCCACAATTATTAGCTGGATTTGTTCCCAGCCCCGTCACAAGGTCGGATACCTGGTTGCAACTTACTATAGCAGCCAAAGCCACCGTTAGTGCCACTACCATATTTACACGCGATCTTATTCCAAAATAATTCGCCATTTCGCTTTGATATATATATTTATCTTTTGCAGGAGAAGTGTTTGTGTGAGATATGAGAAGTGACATAAGCCACGCAAGTTATATATAGGAGGAAGAAGCACTTGTCATTGTCTTAATTAATCTAGGTAGTTTGAATGGTAGGTAGGATATGATGAGCTGGGAGGTTGGAAGTTCAACCGCTTCTCGTCTGTGTCATCTCAGTTTGGAGCTTGGTACACAGAACTTGTACATTGTAGTTTATTCGATTAACGAAATTAATAGGCAGACAAAGCAAACTAGCAAAGATAGCATTTGCGAGTTTCCAAAATTAAAATAAAAATACTATCATCACTACTATGTATGTCCATTAAAACAATCACAAAATAGTATTATATTAGCATGAGCATCATGATACAGAGATGCGTTAATTAATATGGGTTGTAATTAAGATAAGGTTTAGAAGAGGAATCTGAGTAATTAATTATTTTTATGGATCAGTATTCCACGTTTTTAGGGATTTCTTGAGTTGTATATTTGATGTATAATTCTTGTTAGGTTATTTATATCTATACTATTTATTAAGGCTGAGCACCTTATAAAAACTGCCAAAGAGGACACCATCTTTTTTTTCCAGTTTTACCCTTAGAGTTATAGTAATATTACACTTTTGTTTTTTTGTTTTTTTATTTCAACACACACTTTTATTTTTATTTCAATCATTCAAATATCAATTTAGTCCCTCCATAATTTGTCAATTTTCACTTTATTCCATCGATAATGATAAAAAAAATTGTACACACACGCAACGCGTGTGTAGTGTAACTAGTATATATTGATATCGTGGCACACGCTATTATACATAAGGCAAAAACTTATGTGAGACGGTCTCATGGGTTTTATTTGTGAGACGAATCTTTTATTTGGGTCACCCATAGAAGAGTATTATTTTTTATGCTAAGAGTACTATTTTTTATCGTGAATATGGGTATTGTTGATCCGTCTCACAGATTATGATCCGTGAGACGATCTCACATGAGACTCACTCTATACATAAAAAAAAAATCAGAAAGAATTTTTTTATAAAAAAATAAAATAAAATATGGAATATAAAGTTTGGTGGTTAAATGATATATTTGGTATTATAAAAATATTTTACTTAACGTACTAAAAATTAGTTATTCTATCTAGAGATTAATTAATTTAATTAATACATAACGGACAGTGATATACGCGATGCATGTACTTCATTACAAAAAATAGAACACAATAGTTTTCTTTTTAATTTAAAAATTAAAGTTATCCATTTTTAAACTTGAAATGATAAGATAGAAAATAACAAATAAAGATAAATGTGAAATTAAGATTGATGGGTAATAATATCTTTAAAATTATAAAAAAAATTCACCAAATACAACTTAACCCCATATAAATGTAGATATATATGATTTTTATAATATTGTTTAGTACATCGTCATGTCTAAGCATTTGGTTAGAAAGTCAAATTGAAATATTTTCGGGATTGAATAAGCTTGTGCTTCGTATATGCAAATGTATATATATTAATTGCAACATGTTGATTTGTATTATTGTATATATTAACAAAAAAAATTCTATTTAAGTCACTCAATTAAAAATATTATTTTTTATATCAAAATTATTACTTTCTATTCATAAATATTATTAACTCGTCTCATAAATGAAGATCTGTGATACCGTCTCACAAGAAACATATTCAATTATAACCACATGTATGTCTAATAAATAAGTATTAATGTTTATCATCCCGTCAATCAAAGTAAAAAAAAAGGTAAAAATAAAAATAAAAGATATCATAAATGGCTTATAATTTGCTCGATTTGCTAGAGTCCGCTAAGATTCATAGCCTATCATATCTACATATGTATTTTCTACAAAAATCTATTATAACTATTACATTTCTACTTCTACTATGAATAAAAAAATAAACAAATGATATTCATTGATATGTACAAAATATAGGATTTATATTTTTCCCTCGTCTATAATGATGAAATAAAATGATTATTTTATTTAATAAAAAAATATCATAAAATCAAAGCTCAAAATGTTTTATAAAAATATTTTAACATAATTGCACTTTATAAGATTTTTAAATATAATTCAAAATAATTTTTCTATTCAATTTTAAGTTGGGATTGCCACGAGATATTAGTGTGTGTATAGGTGTAATAACATTCAAGCATATATATGATCAAATGATTGGCTCTAACCAAATTCTATAGCTAATAATAATGGTGTGTACTTTCAACTTTTTTATAGTGTACATCAGCTCAAGTTTCATTTGTCAACCGCTCCCCGAGTAAAGACAGTTATTGTACTTCAACAATCATGCTCCTGATAATTATATTCTTTGCAATTCAAGAAAATATAACATGTGGTGACATTAACTTTGATATCAATTATAAAAATGAACATTCGATATTTTATCAAAAATTATAACTAGTATTAACATTTTAATATTTTTTTTGTCGACCGTTCTCCTAATATGGACAACTATATTTATTGCATTCTAGCAAAGAACGCACGCTGTTTGTATAAAATAATAAATAAAATATAAATTTATATGTAATATTTTAACCGTATTGAACATGAATACCAAGTTACAAACTACTTTTATATAATTTTAAAAATGATTTATTTTAAGAAAAGCGGAAGAGGTTTCACCAATAAAGTTAAATGAGTATCTCTATGTATTCAAGGTCTGCCTACATTAAAAAAAATTAGTATTAAATACGAAAAATATGGAGAAATTAAATTTAAGAGATAATGTTCAAATAAATTTTTTTAAAAAAATTTATATTTTGAATCCATAATAGGTAAATTCTAACAAAAAATCTTTCAGTATCTTGATCTCCAAATTTGGACATACAATGTGTCCAAAAAGGGCCTCATTCATTCTCAAAGCCCAAAATGGAAACTCAGTGATACAAAATGGGCCAACATTTCAGCCCACTCTCACCAATCATTCATCAGCACTGCCCAGCGTTGCCGTTTCTAAAAGTGGTGCCACGCCATATTCTTGTCACCTGCGATACCGCCAGCACGCGCCATGGATCATTTCCTCGACTCACTCAATCTACAGAGGAGTTACACTCCACGCGCGAAGGCCGAAAAAGGAGTTATTCCCCGAAAGACACGCGACGGGAAATGTGAAAAAAATTATTGCAACACAGCCTTCCTCTTCAGCGGCTCTCCATTCCTAACGGGTGAAATAATAAATCGGGGAGAGCTAGAAGAAAAGGAGACAGCTTTGTTAGTTTAAAAAACGAAAAAAAGAGAAAAAATTTGTGGATATATACGTATATAGATACATAATTTATTTATAGAGAGGTGAGAGAGGAGTGGCCGTTGAGATTAACGGCCGCCACCGCCGCTGTCCCTCCTATCAGCAATTATCAAGTACCAGTTTGTTTTTTTTTTAAACCAAACCTAAAGAAAAAGAGAAAATAACAGAAGAAAATTGCTTTCATAATCACTGTCTGTTTTTCCAAAGATTTTGGCTTTCCTGATCAACGGAGCGAAAGTTTGTAGGTATGCAGGTTTTGATCGTTTGGTATTTGCTTTCTTTATAATATTTTCTGTTTTCGTTACTGTTTACGTTGTAGGGTTGTATTTGATTGAGGAAAATGCAGCAACATATTTTCAATTCGATGCGTAGTTTGAATATGGTAGATGGATGCAAGGGAACCCAACTGTGCGCCTTCAACCCCAGTGTCCACGGCGGGGCAGCTGCTGGAACTGGTTTGGGAGAAAAGTTCTTTCAGCATTTGCAAGATCATTTAAGGGTCAATTCGATTAGGTCGTCGAAATCTCATCGACATAATCAGAGTTTCTCTCAAAGTAATAATGCGAATACTAGTGTTTTAAAGGAGGCTTTGTCGGGTTACGGGCTTCCTCAGACAGATTTCATTGAACCCAGCATTGATCCTTGTCTTAAATTTGTTGATAATGTGGATATTTTAGCTGATGTTTATCGAAAACTTGAGAAATGCCCTCAGTTTGATAGATCTGGGGTATATATCGAACAATGTTCAATCTTTGGGGGGTTGCCTGAAGCTAAATTGTTCAGGAGATGCCTTAGATCAGCTAGACAACATGCGGTTGACGTCCATTCTAAGGTTGTTATTTCTTCTTGGTTGAGGTTTGAGAGGAGGGAGGATGCATTGTTCGGTGTATCGGCCATGGATTGCTGCGGGTGGAGCATGGAATGCCCGAGGAGTTCATTGGTTTCAGGGTATAATCCCGAATCTTTGAATGATCCTTGTTCATGTCCCCGAGATTTTGAAGAAGGTGGGGATATGGATTCCAATGTAGAAATTCAAGAATGTTCAATTTCACTTAGTCACGATTATGACATGGATGACGATGATTATGATACATGGTTTTGTATTGGTGAGGATGAGATCAAATGTAATAGGTTTAAATTTGCCTCTCTTTCAAGACCTTTCGAAGCAATGTTATACGGTAGCTTTATTGAATCACGGAGGGAAATTATTTACTTTTCACAAAACGGGATTTCTGCAAAGGCCATGAGAGCCGCCGAGATATTCAGCAGGACGAATAGGGTGGATTCACTGGATCCAAACATCGTTTTGGAACTACTAACTTTAGCTAATCGGTTCTGTTGTGACAGAATGAAATCGTCTTGTGATTCATATTTAGCATCTTTGGTCAATAACATGGATAATGCTATGGTTCTTATCGAATATGGGTTAGAAGAGGGGGCATATCTCTTAGTGGCGGCTTGCTTACAAGTAATCTTCAGGGAACTCCCAAATTCATTGCAAAATCCAAATGTGGTGAAGCTTTTTTGCAGTTCCGAGGCGAGGGAGAGATTAGCACTGGTGGGGCATGCTTCGTTTTTGTTATACAGTTTTCTAAGCCAGGTTTCCATGGAAGAAGACATGAAATCTAATACAACGGCATTGCTTTTGGAAAGAAAAGGCGAATGTGCGATTGAGAATTGGCAGAAGCAAGTTACTTTTCACCAGTTGGGTTGTGTCATGCTCGAAAGAAAGGAATATAAGGATGCGGAGAAATGGTTCCAGGAGGCTGTTAATTTAGGTCATGTTTATTCTTTAGTCGGCGTGGCGCGTGCCAAATATAAGCGTGGTCACAAGTTCAAGGCATACAAATTGTTGAACTCCCTCATTTCTGACTATACGGCCACCGGGTGGATGTATCAAGAGCGGTCTTTATACTGTAACGGGAAAGAAAAGATGATGGATTTGAATACAGCAACAGAATTGGACCCAACCCTTTTGTATCCTTACAAGTATAGAGCTGTCGTAATGGCAAAGGAGGATAAACTCAGCACCTCCATATCTGAAATTAACAAGATTATCAGTTTTAAGGTATCTCCTGACTGCCTCGAGCTTCGGGCTTGGCTCTTGATTTCCCTCGAGGATTATGAAGGGGCTTTAAGAGATATTCGAGCCCTTTTGACGTTGGATCCCAATTATATGATGTTTCATGGGAAGTTACATGGTGATAAACTGGTTGAACTTTTATGCAGTCATGTGCAACAGTGGAGCCAGGCTGATTGCTGGATGCAACTTTATGACAGGTGGTCTTCGGTAGACGATATTGGTTCTTTGGCTGTTGTTCACCAAATGCTGGCCAATGATCCGGGAAAGAGCCTTTTACGGTTTCGTCAATCTCTCCTTCTCTTGCGGTAACTCTTTGTATATGAAATGAATTTGTTTTATTTATCCGAAGATCGATCCTTTTTTACCATATTCTGATCATAAGTGTGTGTTTCAGAATGTTATGGAAGTTTATTATGATTATTCTAAAGTTTCATCTTTATTTATTTATGAGAAAATGGGATTTGGCCATGTTGTTTCCTTTCCATCAGAATTTTCTATTGTTTAATGTTTCTCTTTGCATTACTGATTTGCTGAAAAAGTATCTCATATTATGGCAGATTAAATTGCCACAAGCCAGCAATGAGAAGTCTCAGAATAGCTCGAAATCATGCAATGTCCGAGAATGAAAGACTTGTATATGAAGGTTGGGTTTTGTACGATACCGGCTATCGTGCAGAGGCGATAGCAAAAGCTGAAGAATCCATCTCTATTCAGAGATCATTTGAAGCCTTTTTCCTTAAAGCATATGTACTATCTGAAACCACTACAGATCCAAAATCGTCATTCTATGTCATTGAGCTTCTTGAAGAAGCTCTTAGGTGTCCATCCGATGGCCTCAGGAAAGGTCAAGTAAGTATTCTCTCATTCACAAGAGGAAATAGTTGTCATTATTGTAGGCAAAATATCAGCAACCAAATGTTATTGCCATGCAGGCTTTAAGTAATCTGGCAAGCGTCTATGTAGATGTCGATAAGCTAGACCATGCTGTTAATTGCTACATGAATGCATTGAACATTAAACATACAAGAGCACATCAAGGTCTGGCACGTGTATACCATCTCAAAAATCAGCGTAAAGCGGCATATGATGAGATGACAAAGTTAATCGAGAAGGTGCAATACAATGCATCAGCATATGAGAAACGTTCAGAATACTGTGATCGAGAAATGGCCAAAAGTGATCTTGCCATGGCAACACGACTCGACCCATTACGAACGTATCCATATCGATATCGTGCTGCAGGTATGTTCTAGTTTGTTTATATCCTAAACAATATACTAGCCATGTTAGACTTGTTCCACGGGATTGCTTTCCCTCTTTAGCAAAATTAGATGTTTGATCCAGTAAATGAATAGAGAGGAAGGTAACTTAAAAAGTAAAACCTTTTCAAGAATGTAAAGATGTTTAAGCAAAAACAAAAAACCCTACTAAGTTTGCCCTTAGTTCCGCTGCTATACTAATTAAGCATGGGATTGTTGTATTTAGTTTACATGGATGACCACAAGGAAG
Organism: Primulina eburnea; assembly: GCF_022965805.1. Classification (NCBI taxonomy): domain Eukaryota; kingdom Viridiplantae; phylum Streptophyta; class Magnoliopsida; order Lamiales; family Gesneriaceae; genus Primulina; species Primulina eburnea. The sequence goes on along the minus strand of NC_133108.1, from coordinate 41,977,671 downwards.
CAGAAGCAATTGCGGAGCTCACCAAAGCCTTAGCATTCAGGCTGGACCTTCAACTGCTCCATCTTCGTGCAGCGTTTCATGATTCAATGGGAAATGTCTCATCCACCCTCCGAGACTGTGAGGCAGCTCTTGGTCTTGATCCCAACCATGCAGATACAGTTGAACTTTATCGGAAGGCACAGGAACGTGCGCACGAGCAAGACCAAAATGGTCAGAGGGAAAGATAGAAAATTTTGATTCTTGTTTCTCTCTTGTACTGTTAAAAATGTGATTTTCAACGTAGGGTCGTGGCCATGCGACATTTTTTATGTTTTCATTTTTTCCATGATGAAAGAAGCCAGACAGACACAGGCTGGTGTGCGGAACCTGTTGGGAGACATTCAGTTAGCAAGAATAATGATTGGAATCTTTGATGGCGCCAAGGAAGAATGGTTGATTGATTATACTTCTTCACAATATAGTTTGATGGTAGTTGTACAGCTCTATGCCTTACACTAGTTGTTTAAGATAAATGATACATACGTGCACTTCTGTGAGAGAATTGTTGTATTTTTGCTCAGTTATTTAAATGCAAAGAACAAAGTTTTTTCATTCAACTTTCTTGCATAATCCACTGAGATGTGATGATTTTTCCAATCATAATTGTGAAGATCAATTTAAAGGGACTTGAGAAGTCAACTGATAATACACGCATGTTCGTTTTGTGATCCTTAAATTTTCTCATCAATTACATAACCACTTTTCAAGATCAGATGAAGATTTTGTATTCCTTATTTTTTATTTTGGTTATTTTTTGAAGGTATATGGTGATCCATAATATTTCTTTTTATTGTTGGTTTAGTGTGTTAAATGTCCCACATCGGTTAGATAATTAACCTTTGAGTGGCATATATTGGCTTGGACAATCCTCCCCCCTTGAGCTAGCTTTTGGGGTTGAGTTAGGTCCAAGTTCCAATCTTAACATGGTATCAGAGCCCGGGTTTCACCGTTATGTGTTGGACTGCCACCCGTTCTGCCCATAATTGGGTCATTTGTAAACTCCACGCTCCAGATGTTCATTCCTGGGCGTGAGAGGGGTGTGTTAAATGTCCCACATCGGTTAGATAATTAACCTTTGAGTGGCATATATTGGCTTGGACAATCCTCCCCCCTTGAGCTAGCTTTTGGGGTTGAGTTAGGTCCAAGTTCCTGTTGGTCCCACGTGCGGAATTTGAGATAATAAAACCCGAAAATAAAGAATAAATTGGACACCGAGATTTACGTGGAAAACCCCTAAAAATTATTAGGGTAAAAACCACGGGCAAGATGAAAAGAATTTCCACTATAATATTTTGTTGTGTACAACTCACTCACTGTGTTTCCAAAGAGAACACACACTCTCTTAATACAGGAGAACAAACACCTCACAAATATTATAGAACTAAGCACTCAAATGCTATATGAGAGAAAACTCGAAGAAGGGATAATTTCAGAATGAAGGGGGGAGCTCTATTTATAGAGCCCCTGGACCGTGTGAACACGCGTTATAAACGCGTATTTCCGTCCAACTTCCTTACGCGTCAAATATGCAACCTCCACGTTTTTATTTAATGAATTTCATTGGTCCCCCCTTCCTTTGACTTTTCATACCGACATTTCTCCCACTTGGAGATTTGATTGAGAATCAAACATATCTCCACACATCCTTTCAATCTTGCCATTCCCTGCTGCTTACGTTTCTGCTAGACCATTGGAGAATCTACACCACTCAAACTTATCAGTGTTCACTGGCTTGGTCAGAAAATCAGCTATGTTTTCCTTTGTATGGATCTTCTGCATATCCACGCTTCCTTCTTCTACTACTTCCCGCACAAAGTGAAATTGTACTCCAATGTGTTTCGTCCTGGAATGAAAGGCTGGATTCCTTGCGATGTGCAAGGCACTCTGACTGTCACAAAACAAAGGAACATTATCTTGTTTGTGCCCGATCTCCTCCAGTAACCTTTTAATCCATATTGCCTCTTTGCAAGCTTGAGTAGCTGCCATGTATTCTGCCTCTGTTGTAGATAACGCCACAACTGTCTGCAGTTTTGAAACCCAGCTTACTGCTCCTCCTGCAAGTGTAAACACATAACCAGTAGTAGATTTTCTCTTGTCAGGATCACCTGCATAATCTGAATCGACATAGCCCCTGAGTGTAAAATCCGATCCTCCATAACATAATGCAGCATTCGAGGTACCCTTGATGTATCTAAGGATCCTCTTGACAGTGCTCCAATGCTCTCGTCCAGGATTCGCCATATATCGACTAACTGCTCCCACTGCTTGAGCAATGTCCGGTCTTGTACATATCATGGCGAACATCAAACTCCCCACTGCTGATGCATACGGTACTCGAGACATCTCCATCCTCTCTGCTTCACTGCTAGGACACATCTCGGAGGATAACTTGAAGTTAACAGGAAGAGGGGTCAATATTGGCTTACTATCTTGCATGTTGAAGCGTTGCAAGACTTTCTTCAAATAATTTTTCTGGGAAAGCCAAATCTTTCTGTTACTTCTGTCTCGGTGAACTTGCATCCCTAGAATCTTGTTTGCTGGTCCCAAGTCCTTCATATCAAATTCCCTAGCCAACTGTGCCTTCAATCCTTGGACATGATCTTTGTTGGGGCCTGCTACCAACATGTCGTCCACATACAACAGCAAAATGATATAATCATCACCAGACCTCTTGAAATACGTACAAGGGTCTGCACTCAATCTGTTGTATCCAAGGCTCATGATATAGGAATCAAATCTCTTGTACCAACACCTCGGCGCCTGTTTGAGACCATACAGAGATTTCTTCAACCTGCAAACCAAGTTCTCTTTGCCTATTTCCGCAAAACCTTCTGGTTGGAGCATATAGATTTCTTCTTCAAGATCTCCATGAAGAAATGCCGTTTTCACATCTAGCTGTTCTAGATGTAGGTCAAACACCGCACACAATGCCAACACTACTCTGACTGTTGTAAGCCGAACCACAGGAGAAAATATCTCATTGAAGTCAATGCCTTCTTTCTGAGCATACCCTTTTACCACCAATCTAGCACGATACCGCTCCACTTGGTTATTGCCATCTCGCTTGATCTTATAGACCCATCTGTTGCCGATAGCTTTCCTCCCTCGTGGTAGTGTAACAAGATCCCAAGTTTTATTCCTGTCTAATGCCTCCAACTCTTCTTGCATTGCTATCATCCACAAAGATACATCCGAGCTTTGAGTAGCCTCATGGAAACTCGATGGCTCACCATCCTCTGATAATAGACAATATGCAATGTTGCTTTCAGTGACATAATCTGAAAGCCAACCTGGTGGTCTTCTGTCTCGAGTTGACTGCCTCACATTGGAAACCTCAGACTCAACATGTTCTTGTCCTTCGTGCTCTGGTACTACTTCACAAGAAACTTGACTTTCATCCGTCTTATTTTCCATCTGAATAATAGTAGTTTCTGAATTCGGTGTGCCTTTGTCTCCCTTTACTTTATCTTCCTCGAAGATAACATCCCTGCTGATGACAAGCTTGTGAACAGTAGGATCCCACAAGCGAAACCCCTTTACTCCATCAGCATAACCCAAGAAGATACATTTTCTGGATTTAGAATCCAACTTTGATCTTTCTTGCTCATTGTACAGAACGTACACCGGACTTCCAAATGTATGCAAATGAGAATAATCTGTCGGCTTCCCAGTCCACATCTCCATCGGAGTCTTCAGATCAATCGCCACTGAAGGAGAACGATTGATAATATAACAAGCGGTTTTGACTGCTTCCGCCCAAAATGATTTTTCTAGACCTGCAGTCCTCAACATAGCTCTTGTTCTGTCCAACAAGGTTCTGTTCATCCGCTCCGCCACTCCATTCTGTTGAGGTGTGTAAGACGTCGTGAACTGTCTCTTGATGCCTTCATGTTGACAAAATTCATCAAACTCGTCACTGGTATATTCTCCTCCATTGTCAGTCCTCAGACACTTGATTTTCTTTTCAGAATCAAGTTCAACCCGCGCTTTGAAATCTTTGAAGATCTGGAAAACATCTGATTTTTTCTTGATTGGATACACCCAACATCTCCTAGAGAAATCATCAATGAACGAGACAAAGTATCTCGCTCCTCCTAGGGATACAACCGGTGCTTGCCAAACATCCGAATGAATCAGCTCCAATATGCTTTTGCTCCTGGCAGTAGAAGTGCCAAACTTTAATCTGTGTTGTTTACTGGTAACACAGTGCTCACAAAAGGGTAGTGATACTTTTGTAAGTCCCGGCAGCAGCTTCCGTTCTGAGAGAATTTTCAACCCCCGTTCTGACATATGCCCGAGCTTTCTATGCCATAACACTGTTAATTCTTCTCCAGAACCAATTGATGCAACAGCTAGTTCCGCCTCTTTGTGTGTTTCCCCCAAAAGTATATACAGATTTGCAGCAACCTTTTCCGCCTTCATAACCACAAGCGCTCCTTTCACAATTTTCATGATCCCGTTCTCGATCCGAGTTTTGCACCCGATGTCATCCAATTGCCCCAAGGACAAAAGATTTTTCGTCAGTCCTTTCACATGTCGTACCTCCTGTATGGTGCGAATGGTGCCATCAAACATTTTAATTTTGATAGTACCGACCCCAGCGATTTCCAAGGCATGATCATTTCCCATGAATACAGATCCTCCTGAGACTGGTTCATAATGATCAAACCATTCTCTCCGAGACGTCATATGCCACGTCGCTCCTGAATCCATTATCCATGTGTCACAAAATTTGTACCTGCCTTCCGCAACTGTTGCTGCTTCGCTGAATAATATTTCACCACTGCCTGAAGTACTGGCCACATTTCCTTGAGAACTTTTATCGATACTCGTACACTCTCTCTTGAAGTGCCCTTTACCGCCACATTTGAAGCAGTAAATATTTTTCTTCTTACTTCTGGACTTTGATCTACCTCGTCTTTGGCTCCCACTGGAGTCACGGTCCATAAATCTTCCTCTTATCATCGGTAACGCCTCTGCCTGCTTCGAGGATACCAACCTATCTTCCTTATTCTTGCGCCGGCTTTCTTCTCCGAGAACCGCAGTTAAGACATCGTCGAATCTTAGAAAGCCCATCAGAATATTGTTGGTAATGTTGATGATGAGTTGATCGTATGAATCTGGTAGACTTTGAAGTAGAAGCTCTGCACGTTCATTTTCCCCTATTTTATGCCCCATGGAAGTGAGTTGGGCAAATAGAGTATTTAGTGTGTTGATATGGTCGGTCATCGATGAAGATTCCGCCATCCGAAGAGTATAAAGCCTTCTCTTTAGGAAAATCATGTTGTGTAGCGACTTGACCTCGTACATCTTTGTCAGAGTATCCCAGATAACTTTGGCTGTTTTTATCTCAGAGATACTTGACAAAACTTCGTCAGCTATAGCCAAGTGTAAATTGGCAACAGCGTTGTCATTCATCTCATTCCACTTTCCATCATCTGTAATCTCCACCGGTCTATCTCCAATAGCCGCCAAGCAATTCTCCTTTCTTAAAACTGCTTGTATCTTTATTTTCCACAGCATAAAATTGCTTCCGTTGAACTTTGCTATCTCGTACCTTCCCGCCATTATGTCTACGACAATTTTAGTAGACCGGACAAAATAATCCCGCCTTAAATAAAAAATCTCGAAAAATCTTTTCTGATGTGGAAGATCAGTCTAGGCTGCAACCACAGAGCATACTCAGAATTTTAAGAAATTTTAAACCAAGGCTCTGATACCACTTGTTGGTCCCACGTGCGGAATTTGAGATAATAAAACCCGAAAATAAAGAATAAATTGGACACCGAGATTTACGTGGAAAACCCCTAAAAATTATTAGGGTAAAAACCACGGGCAAGATGAAAAGAATTTCCACTATAATATTTTGTTGTGTACAACTCACTCACTGTGTTTCCAAAGAGAACACACACTCTCTTAATACAGGAGAACAAACACCTCACAAATATTATAGAACTAAGCACTCAAATGCTATATGAGAGAAAACTCGAAGAAGGGATAATTTCAGAATGAAGGGGGGAGCTCTATTTATAGAGCCCCTGGACCGTGTGAACACGCGTTATAAACGCGTATTTCCGTCCAACTTCCTTACGCGTCAAATATGCAACCTCCACGTTTTTATTTAATGAATTTCATTGGTCCCCCCTTCCTTTGACTTTTCATACCGACAGTTCCAATCTTAACATATATATTGGCTTGGACAATCCTCCCCCCTTGAGCTAGCTTTTGGGGTTGAGTTAGGTCCAAGTTTCAATCTTAACATGGTATCAGAGCCCGGGTTTCACCGTTATGTGTTGGACTGCCTATAATAAGGCCACCCGTTCTGCCCACAATTGGGTCATTTGTAAACTTCACGCTCCAGATGTTCATTCCTGGGCGTGAGAGGGGTGTGTTAATTGTCCTACATCGGTTGGATAAATAACTTTTGAGTGGCATATATTGGCTTGGACAATCCTCCCCCCTTGAGCTAGCTTTTGGGGTTGAGTTAGGTCCAAGTTTCAATCTTAACAGTTTAGTGATAAAAAGACTAAAATGCAAGAAAGACATCGTGTGATTCACAAACAATAAAGGAAAATTGTTTGGCATACTTTTCAAAGCAGAAAACCACAAACAAAAGAATACACATTCCATTACAAGCAGAATTTAAATCTTAATGCCACAAAAAATCCGCAAGCAAATGAAACAGAAGAGCATTTGGCTTTCGAGAAACAAATTTACAATCCACTCTCTTAAAATGGGCAAAGCACGCTTGTTTATTATCCTTATTTGCCCTTCGCCTACCACTCTTGGGATTTTCATATATATATATATATATATATATATATATATATATATATATATATATAAAAAAAAAAGATTGATCTAACTATTAAATGTGAATGTAAATCCATTTAAAAAAATAGAAGATGGATCTAATCCGTTTTAATGAATATGAATTAAGCTCAATAACTAAATAAGTTTGATCAAGTTCACTTTTGTAATATTTATGTCAAGTTGAACTCAAACTCGAGTAGCATATCACCAAAATTCGACATGGCTTGAGTTTGCATATTCAATTTTTTTTGTCAAGTTGAACTCAAACTCGATTAGGGCGCGACCAGAATTCGACTTGGCCTGAGTACACCTTGTCTCTATATTTTTTAAATTTTCGTAATTTATTGTAGTACTTAAATCTCAATATTTATAGATGGTCATTTATTACTATTAATGATTATATTTATCCCGCTGGAAAGCTTAATTAGTTGTCGTCTCATTTAAATGCTTGATTAAGTAAAGTTAATGTTTTCGAAAATAACAGCTGTAAATATGTTATCTCAAAAAAACCCTAAAAAGCACTTGAAAAATCATTACAATGGAACCCAATTTTCATCCCTTTCATTAAAATTCTAGATCTCGAAAAATATAAATAACTAATTTACCCACAAATTAAAATGTTAAAAATTTAAAATCGAGCAGCATGATATTCCTTAATCAGCACCCAAATTGTTATTTCGAAATTTCATCTTCCTCACTGTGTACATTTCACTGTGTTCTCTCTTTTTCCGCCAAGTTCCGATCTTTACAGGAAAATCAAACTACCACTGTAGATCTCATTCAATGTGGTGAATTTTTCGAACTCACGGCCTACCAAACCTGAACACTGTTGCTAATTTCACTCCCGAAATCCAGATACCAAGAAACTGAAGCAAAATTTGGGAGATTAATTGAGAAATATGGATATGGAAGAGCTGTTGGCTTACGGAAACAACTTGATAGGATTCTTGAAATAGGAGAAAGATATCATTGCTCTCAAAAAACCATTCAAGGTTAAAAATTCTTACATTTCTCAATCAAAATGTGATTATTTTTTTGCTGCGCTTGTCGGGTGATACATGGATGTAGAATTGTTAGTGTTGGCTTAGGGAAACAACTTGCTCGTTCCAAAGTGGTAGCAAGAAAGAATGAATCGTGCTTTTTTCTGGGTAAATGTTTTGGTGTTCTATGCTTTCAGCCAGTTGGTTTGCTTTTCCTTAAAGATTAGTATAAATGATCGAAACTATAGGTAGCTGTTTAAGAAATTAATCTTGGTTATGGTTTTCATACCGAGTTATCTTTCGCACCCTCGAATACCACTTTTTGAGGCTGCTAGTGCTACACTTGTAGTTTTTCACTAATTGACTTGAGATTGATACAAAAACTTTGGGTTAAAAATGTACTACTAATGTTTACGAAATTTAATATGGCACCACTTTAATTGTAGGTCAAGTGAATATTTATGTATTGTGGCTGCTGCTTCTCGGGTCCAGTTGTCTTAAGCTTTTCAAAATCTTTAAGGGGAATTTCTTAATTTTCTTCAATATCCTATTGCTCAGTAGTAAATTATGGGTAAAATGTCTCCCTACTTGCCATAAGATTCAACTGATCTTAACTGAAGGTGAGTACATGTCCGAACACTTTTACAAATTCCGATACAATGGATTTCAAATTCTTCATAATATGAAGTTATTTCAAATACTCTCTCAAATTCAAATCCTCTAATCCAAACTCATAGTGAATTATTCGGCCAGCCTTGGGACTTGGGGAGAGTTGAGTGTCGGGCTGTTGTGGACACTAAGTAGTTTCTGAAAACTTAAAGAAAACCAGACAATCGAAACATGCTGTCCAGCATGGCATATTACATTTGGTTCATAAAAGTTGATTTAGTTGGACTCTAAAATCCTGCAAAAATAGTTTTTGAATTTTGGATTTATTCTGTAGCATTTTCTCTCTTCGACATCCAACACAACTGATCTTTTCGCTTTATGTTATCCTGCCCATTTTTATCTTCCACATCGATATCTGCGTGGAATGGACTACCTTTACAAGCTAATCTAAGTAGGCTATTTTGATGTGCTTAAATATTGAAATCTGTGGGCACATGCATAAACAGCTATCCTGTTAGTGTTATTTTAGATGGTGATACTTGATACTCTCAGGTTATAGAGAGAAGATCAATGTTAACAAACATCTGAGTGTGTTGCTGATCCTGAATTAGATTTACTACAGAAAGAGTTGGAAGAGAGAGCGAATTGAACAGATGCTAAGAGGGGAGCTTAGATAAGTCTTTGACTGTACTTATATCCTCCGATTCAAGATTTATTGTGTCTAGTATGCTAACAATTGTGTTTGTGTTTAAACACAATAACTATCAATGAAATTGATGATTTAGAGGGTCAACAAGTCTCCTTTGAAGATCAAAGGCAAACCATTAAGAAACTTGAACAAGATGAGCTGAGAGCTCGGTAAGTCTGTTTTGAATCCTGTGGACTTCCATTTTTTGCTTTGTGTTAGGATATGTACTTGATGGTGTTTATGTTATTAGTTTCACACTAAAGTAACTCCACGTTATTTCGATTCATGGTGTCTAAAATTTTCCGAACTTGTGTTACTTATGGCCATATATGGATAGGAGGAGTTTCTATATCGATCTATTAACATAACATGCTTTGTGATTTTTGAATCTACAATAGAAAAGGTTCTGATCATGAAATTAGTTTTAGCCAAAGATTTAACAGAACTTTCTCTGTCATATGCAGGATGCAGCTTTCTATGTATGCTTCTGTCACAAATGTAATCCCATACTTGAATTATCGGTCCAAAATATCAGAGGTCGTATCCTTCCTTGATTGAGATTGACATTTATCTACTACGTTAGAACTTTATCATTGATTCTCCTATGAATTCTTCATTATCTTTTAAGCATCTACTGCTTCATCGATATTTCCTTCACTTAAATTCTTAGATATCGTGGAGAGAAATAAGAAAATGGCTTTAAATTTTGAGTTTGATCGAGCAAAGTTCACTGCCTTCGAAACTTGTGGTTCCCTGCGGAGGATGACAAGCTTGTGAGGAACCTTGACTGCTACTTTTTCATTTGAGTCTGGTGCAACATGCGTTCAAGACATGTTCTTGTTTGTTTTTCGAAGTTTGGTCATCAAGAATGAGAACTATAGGCATATTTAGCTGCAACTCAAAATGTAGAAGATTCGAAAATCTCAAATGGCACACACTTGGATTGTAGATTGCTGATCAAGTTTTATCGGCCCGTTACATACCGGTAGAGTTTCGTGTTACTTGAGCTAATCTAGGCTAATACTGACATATATGATTTTTATAGATAACTTGTAAATTACTAAAATAGATTTTTATTATATTAAAAAAAATACCACATTTTTAAAATTGGGTGAGAAATTTTTCAATTGGTAGAAAATTACATTTTGACTTGGAATGTATTTTTTTTACTTTTGGTATTGTTAAAAATAAATTTGCATTTTCATTTTCGTAACTTGCATTTTTTTCTAAAAAAAATTGGTCTTGTTAACAGTATGTTTATATTTTTAGTTACGTAACTTGCATGTTTTTTTTTATTTTTGATGATAGTAATAATGAATTTGCATTTTTTTTTAATTTTTGGTGATATTAATGATGAATTTGTAGTTTTAGTTTTATAACTTACTTGTTTTTTTTCTCGTTTTTTTTACCGGAACTGTCGTGGATGTTGACATTAATATTTGGAAAAAAAAACTTGCATGTGTCCTGATTTTTTTAGAATATTTTTTAAAGTAAACAAGATGAACTTCGGAATGACAAAAAAAACATTTAAATTATAGGACTAACCATCAAGTGACTTCATTAAAAATGCAAATTTATTTTTAATAAAATCGAAATTTAAAAAATGTAAACTAAAGACTATTGGTAATTTGGTATCACAAATCCGGATATATATGTAAATATAAATATATAGAAAGATAATATATGAAATTAAATTCACATATATCGAGTAACCGACCTTTGAGAAATCCTTCATCGATGTAAGAGTGATCCAGATGCATGCTCTTCATTGGGTGCGACGGAATAAATAAGATAAAATAGTACGTGGAACTCTTTTCAAAGCACCGCCAATATTTGTCCCCTCTATAAGTACTACTACACTAGAAAGCGGAAGCAGTCATCAAGAATGGAAGATGGTGTCGAAGATCTCCTCGATTTACTCGGGGACGAAGAACAAGAGCAGCATCATGCAAGAGGTGGGGTGATAGGCGATTTGATTTCCGCTTTTGTTTCGAAAAATAGCGCCGAAGAGGAAGACAAGGGACGTCAGGAAATGGAAGAAACGAGTCAAAAACAAGAAGAAAAAGATGGAAAATTTGAAGAAAATGAAAAATCTCCGTCAGAAGAAGGCGGTGGCTTTGGCTTGGGCTTGATGGATGATCTCGTCTCTCACTTGCCGGCTGCGTCGGACATTGTGGTGGCAGCTCCACCGAATGACGAAGCCTCGATCTTGATCCATTCAGTAGTTCATGAGTAGCTAGCTAGGGTGTGTGAATATGTATGTACATGTATGGTCTGCAACCAAAGGCTGCCATGTTTTTTAAGGCAACAAATCAGTGTTTCTGTAGTTTACCCCCGAGAATTCGTGGATTGGTATAAAGCAATGCGATGCATTTCCAGAGTAGTCTCTCTCAAAGTATTATAATCCACTGTCTTCATTGAAACAACCAGGGGAGGGGAGTTTTTGTAATTAGGTTTCTTGTTCCATTACAAATCCGTCGGTTAAAATACATATTTGTGTTGAATGTTTGGATATGACCTGGTACGGAAAAACAAGTCAAATTACAAGACACGTGGTCTTAATTTATTTGTTTAATTTCGTTTGAGCTTTTCTTTTAAACAGAAGATCGATTAAAGTTTGTGAATTTTAAAAAATCTAGCTAATTAAACAATTTCGCTTGAGCTTAAAAAACAAACCAAAAAAAAAAAAGGTTAATCTCAGACCCGAAACTAAATGTATTGGACTTGGGCTTGTTAAATATTGTTTACAATAATTATTCAATTTGTAGATTATTTCAGTATTCGGATATCCAACTTAGGGGGTATGGAGAAGAAGAAACAATACATTCGGATCCCAACACGTAACCCGACTCGAGTGAAGCAAATGTAAAATGAAACTCCCGAAGTACCCTCCGCACAGGGCTTCCGGCCCACATATAATTAGAGAACACTAGGTTTTAAGATTTTAGCTTTCGCAAACAGCAATCGAAGGAGGATTGAAGCTAGGAGAGCCCGGCGGCGCAGCAGATTGCCACAGCCATCACAGATATGGTCAGTTATATCAACGAATCTAATAGTATTGATCGTATTTTCGGCAAACTTGTGTGAGGATGATGTTATATTTTGATTTTACATACTCTGTGTTTGATATTGAGTTGAGAAAATCAGCACTTCTATTGAAGCTGCATTTTGGACTGTGCTTTACAGATTTTGAGCACCACGTTGTGGATCTCGATTTTTGAAAATTTTATGTGAATGTTTATCGTGCAATACAGAAACTTGGTGGTTTAATGTATGGAGTCTTTTTCGTGTGTCACTTAGCAATTATAAGGCGGAATTCCATGTCTAATGAATCGTAAAACAGCCCTGACTAACGCTGCGATTGCCCATGGCGATGAAAATCGATTTGAGCATCGGGGGTGATAAGCTGTAACATTTTTGCTCCAAAATGTATAATTTAAATTTACTGGGAGATGTATTGAATTTCCTCATGTCGCGATGTAAAATAGCTGGGTTGTAAAGAATTTTGTTGCTGCTGTTTGTATGTGAATGAAATGGTGTCTGTAGTTTTTCTTCGGTTATATTTATTGATCCACTATGAAATGAAGGCCATCTTTGGTGCATTTTTTTTAAAAAACTTTTGGGTGCTGTAATAAAAAAATTATAAATGAAGGCACTCTTTTATTGTTGCTATTGGATTGATTACAGGCCAGAGGTTTGAAGAAACACTTGAAGAGGCTCAATGCCCCAAAGCACTGGATGTTGGACAAGCTTGGTGGTGCTTTTGTAAGTTTAACTGTTCCCATTTGTTTTTTGAGTTATAACACGTTTTCCCTTTTTGTCCCTTGGCTCTCTATCTTTTAACCATTTCCCGGAAAATGCATGTATATCTGTGTTTATGGTTGATTTTAATTTTAAGCATATGTACTCAGGCGCCCAAACCATCATCTGGACCTCACAAATCCAGAGAATGCTTGCCCTTGATTCTTATCATAAGGAATAGACTAAAATATGCACTCACTTATCGGGAGGTCATTGCCATTCTGATGCAACGCCATGTGCTCGTTGATGGGAAGGTCAGGACTGATAAGACGTATCCTTCTGGGTTCATGGGTATGCTCTCTGTTCTGCACTTCAAATATTTTAGTGGCCTATGTATCCCAGATTCCCAGTGCTCGACAAATTTGGAGTTTATCTAATCGGTATATTTGAATTGCCTATGCAGTACCCATGCATTTTTCGTTTCTGTTCTTATAAAAATGCGGTTTCGCCCTTGAATGGATATATATTTACCTTGGCTCATTCTTCGACTGTTTTTGCTTTATGTAGATATGTTAATTAACTAATGTGCTATGTTTTCTTTTATCACGTTCTCTAGATGTTGTCTCTATTCCAAAGACCAATGAAAATTTCCGCTTGATGTATGACACGAAGGGTCGATTCCGTCTTCACTCTATACGGGATGAGGAGGCCAAGGTCACTCTTTTTCTTTCTTTAGTTTTAGTTTGTTGTACTTCAGTTGTTACTTGTTATATTATGACAAGATGTTGCGTGAATTTATCCGCACTCGTATCTAAATGCTAGTTAGCTTTCTATTATTGATGGAATCCAAGCTTCCACACTTCACCCTCAAATTAGATTGATTGATGTTGGTATATAAGTGCTGAGAACACAAAATCAGAAGAAAGGATTTTTATTACTTGATTGGGAGTTGTATTTTGTAGTTTCAAGATTAACGTAGTGGTTAGATGGAACACAAACAAATGTTCCAATACGAATTCTCAATTTTTTAGTTGGACATGAATTTTTGCCTTTGTTGTGTTGGTTTTCTGACTGTAAAAGATTTTACCATGTCCTTATAATTGCCCCGCAGTTTAAGCTTTGTAAAGTTCGTTCAGTCCAATTTGGGAAGAAAGGTATTCCTTACCTCAACACATATGATGGAAGGACAATTCGCTATCCGGATCCTCTGATCAAGGCCAACGACACCATCAAACTTGACCTTGAGACCTGCAAAATCGTTGATTTCATCAAGTTTGATGTTGGGAACGTTGTGATGGTGACTGGTGGTAGGAACAGAGGACGAGTTGGAGTAATCAAGAACCGTGAGAAGCACAAGGGAAGTTTTGAGACTATTCATGTTCAAGATGCTACCGGGCACGAATTTGCTACTCGACTGGGCAATGTTTTCACAATTGGGAAGGGAACAAAGCCTTGGGTGTCTCTTCCAAAGGGTAAAGGTATCAAGTTGTCTATCATTGAGGAGGCCAGGAAGAGGATTGCTGCTCAGTCTGCTGCAACAGCTTAAAAATCTTTATGGAGTCTTTTTAAGGTAGTTTTGATTCACCGGCAGGACCTGTACTTGCAGATGCCTTCATTTGTTCTGGTATAGAGACTTTTTGAAGAATTCAAGATGTTCCGTTTGAGTTTTGACTTATTTATCTTCAATTTGAAAAGTTTTGTTGCTTGAATGATTCTATTTTGGAGTTTGGTTAAAATTTAAAAAGTGACGAGATTATGCTCTAATTATCTACCTGAGGAAGAGATTATGTGATGGAAGCAGTAATACTTGGTACTTTGACCACAACTCCAAAGGTTTGAGACTCCACCTTCTCTACGTGTGTTTTCATGAAACCTCGGCACTAAGTTTTCTTATGAAATGTTGAGTGTTTTATGTGCGTTTTGATAAATATAATTGTTTTTACATTATTTTAAAAAAAACCAATTAGTATTAATATTAAGAATAATATAAATAATGCAAAATAAAATAATAGTGGTAATAATGTTAATTATTTCATAAGTTCTGATTTTTCTTTTTAAAAAATCGTATTATAATCCTGTTATATGGTCTAATTTTAATTATTTTTATGAAATATCGCTAAAACGGAATAAATCAAGTTTCTAAATAAAATTCTAACATTTTTATTTTCAATATTTTCGTTCATTAAAAAAGTTCAATTTATTATTAAGATGAGAATTTTATTTTTAAAAAATCTAATAAATTATCGAATATAAATGTATGAAGTTTTTTTTCATTAGTCGATTGAATCGATATCTTATAAAAATAATAAAATTAAATAGAATAAACTAATTTCAATGATTTTAAAAATAAAATCGGATTTCTGAATTACTCAAACCAATTTTCGAATTAAATTGATGACACCCGTCATTTCGGTTTAACCAAATTTCACAATTTATTATTATTATTATTATTATTTATTGTCTGTTAATTTTGTTATTTTTAAAATATTAACTCTATTGTTATTATTAACATTTTATTTTACATGATTTATTATCATTATTATTTGTTTGATTTATCATTAAATTTAAATTTAAATTGGTGGAGCTTGAAACCTCACTTTATAACCAAGTTATTTTAAATAATTTAATTTGTTACTCAAAATTCTCCGCCGTCAGATTCCGGAAACCCTAACCCTTATTTCAACGTAGTCGCTCTATAAATTGGGGTCTTCTCCGCTGCAATCGCATCCCCAGGCTCCAGCCTCACCTTCCTCATACAATCTTTGTGTTTTTTTTTTGTTATATATGTGTCTTGATTTTCTTTTTCTTTTTTTCAATTGGATTAGTTGTGGGATCCATGATGATATATGGAAAGGCTTGTTTCTCAAAACATTCGCAGTGGCCGCCTAAGAGCTTTCGCCTTCGCCGGGCTTGAGAGCTAATGCTGCCTTTATCCTTCCTTGGATGTCTGAGATCTACGATCCCCTAATTTTTTTTACTCTTCATTTCGATCGTTGTTATTAATTCTTTCTTCAATTTAAAATATTATTTTGAAGGGTAAAAATGATGGAAGCAATCGATGGTGATGGTTAATTCCACTTGATCAAGATTTAATTTTGTTTTCGCTACGTTCTTTCTGATTTGTCTTGCATCGTCTTTTATATTGTTTTCAGTTCCATCTTTATTTTCAAGTTTTCAAATTCATTTTTATTTGTTATTGGCTGGAACATGTAGTTTGAGAAATTTTGAATTTTCGTTCTATTTTCTTAAATCTGGAAACAAAAAATTTCACAAGTTCATGTGACAGCGCTCTTGACCAACAATACTGAAATCGAAATTGAGAAAAGGGACACGTCTTCTGATGTGCTCTTGGAATACTTGTTGAAATTCAACTGAATGAACGGTAACCCAATTTTGACAGGCGATGCAACAATTAATTCAAGTTCGAACTCATGACCCATGTATTACGAGGACTACTCTATACTGCACTTTGTGTATTGGCACGGACAAAGAAAGATAAAAACTTTTCTGCCAGTATGACTGCCAACAAATCTGACCACTGGTTTATGCGACGCTACCGGTATGGGCACTGCCCCATTCCACTCAGTTTTTGCCACGTGGCATTTCTATTATATTTTTTTTTGGACACCAAAACTCAACCGCGGTTTAGACGAACGGGTTTAGACCAACCAAACCATAGCTTTTGCCCTGATTTTTGAAATATTTGAGACAACCTCGGTCACGTTCCCTCTCAAAAAATCACGGCAAGCTCTCAAAACAAAAATCACGGCAGAGTCTCTCCACAAAAAAAATCTCACTTCCCGTTCGTTTTTCCAGTCGACGACGGAATCAGGCAAGGTGAGGATTTTCTTTGCCACTTTCCATTTTTTTTGTTTTTGTAATGTAGATATTGTTGTTTGTTTCAAAAAATTTGGGATTTGTTCCTGCCTTAATTTCATGCACTTTGTGCTGCGTTTTCTACCCGTGGATCTCTTCTGTTTCTGCATTTACATATGTGCGCGAAGCTTCTCTGTACGGGTATCCTATTCTCGTGGTTAAGGAGTTGTTTTGTAATGTTTTGACCTGATTTGAGGAAAATCTGGTTTTGATTTGTCGTGTTGAGTTATCAATTTTTTTTGGTAAATTGGTAAATTTTCACCAGAAAATTTGGTTTTGATTTGTCTGCAGAAAGGATTGTTTAGTCATACATACTTGACATGGCGTGTCTAACGTGTTATTCATTTGGAAGCTTAAATGGGCCTGCGATTTGTGCAATGTAATTGTTACCTTGTATTTATTAAAAATCACTAATTTAATGTCTCCTGATGTATGTCATGCTTAACGCTTTCTCTAACTTTCTCCTTTGACTAGTTTACAAAAATGCTTTTTTTCTGATTCGTAAAATTAATCACGGAAGTGTCTTTGACAGGCAATATTTCATGATGGGATGAAAGAGTGGAGCTGTTGTAAGAAAAAGAGTCACGATTTTAGTCTATTTCTAGCGCTTCCTGGGTATGTAACTTTTTCCTCTTGTTATGCATGCATTTTAAAAGTTCAAAATCTTACTGTCCAATATCTATGTGTTAGCTTTACTTCCTGGGTATGTAACTTTTTTCCTCTTTGTTGGTTGCTATAGGTTTTCTACTTGACAATGGAAGATGACAACCCAATTGGAGAGTTGGGGGGAAAATATATTGAAGGAGTAGAACTGGATCACATTTCACAACAGCAATGTGGAGTTCCTGAGTTTCCAACGGCAGAAAACGTTGAGGTACCAACTGAAATCTCTGTTGTCGATATTTTGGAGAACAAACTAGCAGTGGGTTCAATTGTGAATAGTGTTGAAGAGGCATATTTGTTGTATTGTCAATACGCGCATTCCAAAGGATTTAGTGTGAGAAAGGGTGATCAACGTTGTTTTCCCAAAACTAATGAACTTCAATCGAAGGAATTTAATTGCTCATGTGAAGGTTCGAAAGATGAAAAATGTTCTAGTAAAAGGATTCCAGTTTATCAAAAGTTGATCACCAGAAGTAACTGTAAAGCCAGATTAAAAATTACAAGGGAAAAAGAGGGTGAATGGCCGGTGAGTAGATTTTTGGAGGAGCATAATCATGAGATGTTTGCCCTTGATCAAACTCACCTGTTAAGATTGGCACGCAATTTATCACATGCCAAAAAATCCACTCTAGAAGCTATGGTGAATGCTGGAATATCTGTTTCTAATGCCGTTTCTTTTATGGAAAATGAAGCATGTGGGCCATAAAATTTAGGTTTTATTAGAAAAGATGCATATGACCATATGAGTCGGCTAAAAAAGCATACCAAAGTTGAGAATGGAGATGCAACTGCACTTATCCAATTTTTTATTGAGAAGGCGAACAAAGAGAATTACTTTTACTGGAATGTGCAATTGGATGATGATGATAGAGTGATGAATTTTTTCTTTAGGGACTACAAATGTGGAGTGGATTATGAATATTTTGGTGATGTGCTGTCGATTGACACAACATATAGATCAAACAAATACAATTTGATTTGTGCTCCATTTATTGGCATTAATCACCATATGCAAAATGTGCTGTTTGGTTTGGCTTTTATGTCAGATGAGACCGAAGCTTCTTTTGAGTGGTTGTTTACAACATTTCTTGATGCTATATACGGAAAACAACCTGAAACTATATTTTCAGACCAATGCCAGGCCATGATGAATGCCATTGAAACGGTTTTTCCACATTCCCATCATCGTTTATGTCAATGACATATAAATCAAAATGCGCCTTCACATTTTGGGAATTTAAATGGCGATTCAAATTTCAAAAAATTGTGGTATAAATGCATGAATTACTGCGACCCAGAAGATGAATTTGATGCCACGTGGACATATATGATCGATACATATAATTTGTGTGGTCATAAATGGTTGAATGGGATGTATAAAATCAGGAAAAAATGGGCTACTGCTTTTAGCAATGGAAGATTTAGTGCAGGACTTTTGGCTACCTCAAGGAGTGAGGTCACAAATATGGTTTTGAAGAAAGCAGGTAATAAAATGTGTTCTTTGTATGAATTCGTGATGAATTATACAAAAATTCTAAATAAATGGCGAGAGAAGGAGAAGTTTGAGGATACCCGTTGTCGTCATGGTAAGCCTGCGCAGATTTTAAAAAATCATCCGTTGTTGATTCATGCTGCTGATGTCTACACTATTTCCATTTACAAGTTATTCGAAATCGAAATGGTTAACTCTTTGAATTGCAAATCTGTTCAACCACCATCTTGTTTTGGTAATGATTGGAATTTGATTGAGTTCAGAGTAAAATCCCACGATGAAAACTCAAGGGTCAGACAAGTGGTGTTCAATAAGCAGAATCATGAAATAAAGTGTAGTTGTTCTAAGTTTGAGACAATGGGGATTTTGTGTAAGCATGTTTTGACGGTGTTTAACTCTTTTGACGTCACTGTTCTACCCAACTGTTACATTTTGAAGAGATGGATGAAGAATATAAAAACTATAGTGAACAATGACTTCAAAGAAAGTGGTGGTGGTGGTTATAAATCTGAGATGGTGTTTGTGAACCAAATAATGAGATCGATGTATGATCTAACTCAATTGAGCAAATCTCATGAGGATGCGAGAAAAAGTTTGTATACGTTGGTTGATACAGCAACAGGTGAAATATCCAACCTTCTCCAGAATTTGAGTGTAGATGATGAGACGCCGTGTGATGATATTCCAAGTGACGGTCACATCGATGAAGTATTCATACGTAACCCACTCACTGCTAAAGCAAAAGGAGTTACAAATGCAAATATTACACGACATTGGGATAACAAGAGCAAAAAAGGAAAACGAAAAGGAAAAGAGAAAGCTGAAATTCCAAGTAAGTTTTAAGTTATTCAAACTTGTGATCATATACTAATTATGCAGTTAGATGAC
Source organism: Primulina eburnea (assembly GCF_022965805.1). Classification (NCBI taxonomy): domain Eukaryota; kingdom Viridiplantae; phylum Streptophyta; class Magnoliopsida; order Lamiales; family Gesneriaceae; genus Primulina; species Primulina eburnea. The sequence continues at coordinate 41,957,882 of NC_133108.1, read as the reverse complement.
CATCTTCTTTGGATGTGCTAGATGCAAAAGGAGGCAAAAGAAAAGGACAAAGTTCAAAAGATGACACCACCGCACGGGAAATAAACAACATACCATCCCAACAACACTTAAATTTAACATTCTCGCAGAATCCTTTTTTACCTCCTCAACATTTTGTACAGCACTCAAATCAAATGGTAACTTGTTTTTTTTATTTATTTTCAATGCATTATTATATTCGGTATTTTTTATATCTCGTTCAGGAAGGTAATACAAATTTGTATACAAGTGGTGAAATGAATTTATTCCCTTATCAGTTTCAGGGTCCTAATTCATCACAAGTAAGTACTTTGTATAATTTTTTAAGCATTAAATTTTCGAACTTTTTAAATTTTTACCAACACTATTCTGTATAATTTTTTAACATGCAAATTTCGAACTTTTTTTTTAAGGACTCTCAATTCATTATTATACTCGATAATTTTTATGTCTCGTGCAGGAAGGTAATACAAATTTGTATACAAGTGGTGAAATGAATTTATTCCCTTATCATTTTCAGAGTCCTCATTCATGACAAGTAAGGAGTAAGGTCCTTGTCGTGGTAATTGTTTTTTGTTGTCATATCCGTTTCCTGTATTTTCTGTGGTTTTCGAGCATTTGATTTTCGAACTTATAAAATGTCAGATTATTCGGAAACCAGCGGAGGACGAATAAGCTCTGGATACCTTCATTTCAATCATGACAGGACCACAAGTAGTTTGGATGAAGTGAAGCTGGACATACATTAAAGAATTTGTTGTTTGTTTTTTTGTAGTTTGAACAAACTCTTGTTGCTTGTGAAGCCCTGTTGAGGTTGTTCATTTGTAGGCTGTGTGGTTGTTCATTTGACTCTTATTGTTGGGGATACATTCAAAACTCTTGTTGCTTGTGAATACCAGTGCTCAAGGCATTTTGCAGCCTGAGCTCAAGGCATTTTGAATGATCATTGATCCAAGAGAATATTTTTAAGTGAGCCTTGATCCTCTAACCTGTTTCTTATTAATTTATTTTTTAAGCTCTGTATGTCCAGTTCAATGCTCACCTGTGTCCTATGTTGAAATTTTAGGTTCTGTATGTCCAGTTATAAACCTTTTAGCCTCTACTGCTGCACATGGTTATTTCGATTTCTATCTCTTTCTTTTTTTGTATTTTTTGGGTTCTCATATTCACACTAATGCTGGAGAATCACCTTTTTTATATTCCTTTGAAAGAACAATCATTCAAATATTCTGAAAATGGATTAAGTTATATAATGGAATGGTTTCTTCGCAACTGACTATGGAATATCTTTTGGACATGATCCCCAAGCTAATTACTCGGAAAAAACCACAAGCTAATTAAGGGAAAAAATAAATGAGAGATTACATTGACAAAAAATATCTAATTATCACTAATAATTTTCAGAGATTCAATTTGTTTTCTTATCTCCTCCGTCATCTCTACTAAACTTGCAAGTGCAACTTCCAATTTAACTATCTTCTCAGCTTGAGTGACACTTGCACTTGCACTTGCACTAGAAGGTGCGGACGACGTTCTTTCAACACTAGGAGTAGAGGAAGAAGCTGCAACTTGATTGTCCAGATACGAACCAAAAGCTTTTACTGCATCATCCCTAGAAGAGAATGACCTGTGAGACGCACCGCTAAATTTGTTAACTTGTTTTTGTGCCTCTTCCCAAGTGTCATATACACCAGGTTTACGCCCAATGAAAACTACATATGTTTTCCCCTAATCACAAAAATAAATACAGAACATTAAAAAGTTAACACTAAATATTTAATATAATTAACAGGAAAAAAATTAAAATAACGAAGACGCTCACCATAAACGAAAATAGTGGTATGCCAAATGATTTTTTTTACTGCAAAAAAAAATAGAGAGTCAATACATATGTTTCAGATCTTATCAAATGAACATTAAATAAAATCATTAGCTCCAAATTTATTGGCTAGATTTCGAGCAAAACCCCCTTCGACAACCATCTGTCCATTTGCCTTGTATAAAACCACCGAGATATTCAGGAACATTTAGCACCATTGGGGCCTGAGTTCTTACTTTTCTAGCCAGCAGATTAATAAAAGCAGGAGCCAGATAACTTGATTGCCTTGCAATCTTTTCAGAGTTTATCCTTGCCGGCAATTGTAAGCTTTGGGAAAAATTTGCCTACATGTAACTCTCCTCTTTCTTCAAATACACGATCCAGTTTCACAAAATAAAATATTAAATATATGAATCACCATACAACAACCAACTCAATCCCAAAAAATTTTGAGCCGAGATTTTCTTTTAGTGTTTTAGATTAATTAAGAAATTTCATTTTTTAGAATATACATCGGAAAAAGAATCACCAGAAACTTCAAAGTTTCGATCTTTTATCACTCTGATTATCACCTTTTTCATCAATACGCAAGACACTCTCAATCGATATCATTGGAACATGAAAAATCAAAACCAAATTTTCTGGTGAAAATTTACCAATTTACCAAAAAAAATTGAAAACTCAACACGACAAATCAAAACCAGATTTTCCTCAAATCAGGTCAAAACATTACAAAACAACTCCTTAACCACGAGAATAGGATACCCGTACAGAGAAGCTTCGCGCACATATGTAAATGCAGAAACAGAATAGATTCACGGGTAGAAAACGCAGCACAAAGAGCATGAAATTAAGGCAGGAACAAAACCCAAATTTCTTGAAACAAACAACAATATCTACATTACAAAAACAAAAAAAATGGAAAGTGGCAAAGAAAATCCTCCCCTTGCCTGATTCCGTCGTCGACTGGAAAAACGAACGGGAACTGCGATTTTTTTTGTGGAGAGACTCTGTCGTGATTTTTGTGGAGAGATCTTGCCGTGATTTTTTGAGAGGGAGCGTGAGAGAGGTTGTCTCAAATATTTCAAAAATCAGGGCAAAAGCTTGGTTTGGTTGGTCTAAACCACGGTTGAGTTTTGGTGTCCAAAAAAAAATATAATAGAAATGCCACGTGGCAAAAACTGAGTGGAATGGGGCAGTGCCCATACCGGTAGCGTCGAACGAACCCTGACCACTGGATCAAACTCATAGGCATACTCAGAAAATCCTCATGCGTTGCCAGAAGCAAACATCGACAAAGCCAGAGATTATAAGACTTACCAATTATTGACCACATTTAACAATAATCTCAAAAGAATTACTAATAAATCATACTTGGAGCAAATGCATCGACTTTCAGCCCAAGTGCCCAACACTCACAGATTTTTATTGAACACAATGATTACACGAGTCAAATTACACCAGTACTCGAGAAATAAAAAAGGATTCAAAATTTAAAAGGCATTTCATCAAATAACCATCTTAGAATTTTTCCACGCTTATGCCATCTCTAAGAACCTCGTAAGCATCTCTGTTTCGAGATTTCTTCATACCAGCGGTGAAATAGAGCTTTGCATTCTGAGATGAAATACATGTCACTTTGACCCACACCATCACTTTAGTCTTGATGCCGTCAATATCAGACAACTTGCCTTTCTCCAAATAACCAGTTACAATGTCTGAGAAACGCAGTACGGATGAATCTCTGTAACCCACTTCACAGACTGATGGAATGTAAACAGTAAGCTTTCTAGTCTCCTCGTTGAACTCATAATGGGTCGCATCACGTGGGAAGATGCCTATTGCAAGATCATACTCCTTGAGAAGCTCAGGCAATGGCTTTTGCATTTTTCCTGGTTCAGACAAGTTTCACAATTTATAATCTACGGTGTAAAACCAGCACAGGATACCTTCAAGGGGGCTACATTAGTAGAAAAAGGTGAAGTAGGAAATCCACTAGGCCAGGAACATGTGCAAACTTCAAGACACCATCACAATGCAGTTGAGTATATAGCCATCAGATGTCAAGCTGTTTTAAGCTTCCATAAAAGAATTAATACACAAAAGGCCGAGTGAACTCCTTTATTCGTCCAAAATCCCTACCCCATACATAAAAAAAGAAGTAGGAACTCAAAAGAAACTTAGGAAGATAAACATTAACCTTTCATCTTGTTAACCAACCACTTGGCTCCCCCTTCAATACTGCTTGACAATGACTGACAAAATAAAACAAAGGTAAGTGTGAAGCCAAAATACAGACATCTCACTCTTTAATAGTTAATTCTAAGAAATTTAAAAAGAATTGTGATTACAGCAGAACATATAATGAAAGCTCACAGAGCTCTTCAAACGACTGAGTTATTAAATGTTCTTTTCATTGTATAGTTTGGAAACAAGAAAAGAGATCAAAGATAAACCATGAGACCAGTAAAGCTATTGTGTGAAATTTGAGCTAAGGCCAGTATCAGAGTTTCCATTTGAAGCTACCAGCTTCATGATTCCACATCTTCCACAAGATTCGACAAAAAATTATTTGTATTAAAGAATTTTTAACAGTCACTTGTGATTTTCAAACATCATTGTCAGAATAAAACTCAAATAAACACCAAAAAGTCTTCTAAAAAAACTATCAACACAACTGCTTCTATAAAAAATGTTAGAAAGATGAACTTTCAACCAACGTTAGTATATTAAAGATTACATTTCATGAGTAAATTTGTTTAATTATTCAATTTTCAATTGGAATTTCAGAGCAAATACAAAGGAAATCTGAATATATACTTTCTAAACTTCACAGAGAAGCACAGCAAAGTTCAGACCAAAAATGTTTTCCATGGTTCTTCTCGACTGAAGAGTTGCAATATGTTTTCGGTTCAACTTCGCACGGAAATTTTGACATGATTTGTTGATGCCAGCCATCTTTTCAGGTATCAGATTCCATGAATCACATGAAACTTTCTGATAATGCACTATTCCATCACTCAGCAGATTCATTAAATATGACTATGTCATTATGTAAGCAAACAGCAATTCCTTGGTATCAGTCGACCTATAGACTCATAAGTAAATGGAAAACTTCAGTGAATTTTCACACGAATGACAAATTATTGGCTCGTCCAAAAGCCGATGCTTTGGGAAAGTACCCCGTGATAATCATACAAATAGATCGCAAGGACTCTGCTACAAATCATTGTCTGAAACTAGCAAACAAGATCATAATTGACATATACCTATTATTAGCAAGATCATAATTACGACACTCGATAATCCACCTCAATTATTAACATTCCCAAAACTAACAAAATCACAAAAACAGAAGTTTAGCTAAAACATAAATATGAATAGCTGCACAGCATTGAACAATTCACATCTACGGTATCAAAAGTAAACATCAAATTCAGCACACACGAAAGCCAAACAAACCAAATTTCAGCAGACAAATGAGAAATGAAAGTGAAAATCCGTGAACTTAACAACAATCCAAAGTCTTACATTAATATCATCGCCAACTGAGCCAATCTCCTTGTTTGCCTTTTGGCCCAACCAGTAAGCCCCCACCTTATTCAATATTTGATCCATTTACTAATACCAATTCGTGCAGAGAAACTACAAATATCCTCAAAATTCGAAGATAAACTCCCTCCGAGCCCTAATTTCAAAGCGAGAAATAGAACTCCGTTATCTTCTTCGAGAATTCTGCGACTTTTCTACTCCCTAAGTCTTTACGACTATTCAGTAGGAACCATCGAAGTTGAAGTACCTCAATTATACATATTATTTAATTAATTATATTATTAATAATATTAGTTAACTCTTATCCAAACTCTTCGAGAATATCATAAATTTTCAAATTAATATAATCAAAGAGTCTTTAATAATGTAGTCAAATGGAAAAAAAAAATTACTACTGACACTGTATTCTTGAATAATAGACCACATATTCCTATAAAATATTTACTTTTTCCCAAAATATATATTCCTCGCATTATTTTATTTTTATTTTTATGAGAATGTATAACTAAATAAAATTCAAACTCCAAACTAGATTGGGAAAAAAATTCCAACATAATTTTAACACAAATCTTCTGTTAAGATCAATCATTAAAATTAAAATTACTTTTATTGTAAATATAAGTAATATTGACTCGTTTCACGAATAAAGATATGTGAGACCATTATTTTAATTATAATGTACACATTTTAATTTTAATTTTTTTTATAGATAATAATTTATATTAAATTTAATGTATGCATAACAGGCAAACCTAGCTACTTTTCTGTAGTGATCAAGTGTTGGTTATTTAGTCGATCCAAGAAATTGAAATGACAATATTCATCATAATTGATATTGCATTATGGATTAACATTAGATCTATCGGTAAGTCTTTTGTGAAACGGTTTTCACAAATCTATCTACATGAGATAAGTTGATCAGATTCATACATATAATGAAAAATAATATTTTGAAATATAAAATAATATTTTTGAATTCATAAATCGTACATGATAGGAGATTTGTGTCACAATATTAACATATGAGACTTTCTGATAAGATTTTTTGTATAGGTATATTTGAAATCGGCCTAATACTAATTCATACAACCCTTGGTTGTTTAACGTAACATATATCTACAATTTGATATTTTTATTGCAATGAATTTATTTGAAATAAATAAAAAAAATATATTTAGTTGAGATTGTATATCAGAGACTCAATGGGCATGATCGAATCCCACGCCACGATTAAATGCGATCTCCTTGCATTTAAAAAAAAACAATGAAAGGAAATAAAAAGAAGTGCAAAAATGACAAAGGAGGACAATTGCAATCGATCTCGTCTTCTCAGTCAAGTTGATCATGCATTAAATTTCTAATTAATTGCCGCCGCTTGTGACAAATAATAATAGCCACGCATCATTATGTGAAAGTGTATTTTGAATTATGAGACAATATTTTTTTATTTTAGTTTTAGCTTTAGCTTAACATTTAGTTGAACACGTCTCTTTTTTCTAAATGATGGCACGAGGATTTTAGCCCTTTTTGGGGACTTATTCCAAATTTAACTATATAAAGTCATCAGATACACAAACACGAACGGTTCCCAATTTTCAAATGTGCAAAGTGTGTAAGCCAAGTAAGTCGTGGGCATGGCCAATCGGCTTTAACACCAACTTGGGAGTTTGGGAATCTCAAGCCAACTAGCCAATGTGGTCGGGAGTCGATCTATATATTATTAGGAGATTATATATTCATTAAATGTAAATGAATATTTATAGTTAAAAACTTGAGTGAGACAGATCTTTTATTTGAGTTATCAATGAAATATATTATTTTTATACTAAGAGTATTACTTTTTATTAGGAATATCGGTAGGGTTGACCCGTCTTACTGATAAAGATTTGTGAGACCGTCTCAGAAGAGACCTACACAGATTTATATCATAATGTGTCCTTGCTAGACATATGTATACAACATAACACTTCTCAAAACCCTACATTTGATCTGCTAACTTTTTTTTTAATTTGTTTAAATATTGATATATGCGTAGATTTGATCGAAAAGATTGAGTTTAGAGGATATGTATGTATGCAAATTTCATTTCATTAAACCATTGGATTTATTAAATTATATTAAATAAATAAACAATACTACACAAGGTTGTTTTCGTAATTTGAAAAGAGCAAGTGGATCCTATTTTAATGGCTTCTAAAATATATCTATTGCTTCTGCTCTCTCCATTACCAGCCAATAAATGCCGATTTCTTTGGCAATTGAATTCACTTTTAGTACGTCTTTCGATCTCTCTTTGCTTTAGCTCAAACATTCGTCGATCATACAACCAGAAAATCGATCAAAACCCTCCACGAAAAATGCCTTCCGATCTCCCTAAATCTTCCCTTCTACTCCAAAGAATCAACGAAACCCCCAGAGCCGCATGCAAACAATCTTACTGCCGTCCCACCGCCGCCCAGGTCCCGGACCACGTCGCCGGATACCATGACCACGATGCAGGACCCAACCAGTGCTGCTCCGCCGTCACCCGACTCATCTCCGCCCCAGTATCGGCAGTGTGGCCAGTCGTCCGCCGCTTCGACAACCCACAAGCCTACAAACACTTCGTCAAGAGCTGCCACGTCATCCTCGGAGACGGCGGCGTGGGAACCCTCCGAAAAATCGGCGTAATCTCCGGGCTGCCCGCTGCCAGCAGCATCGAGCGGCTGGAGATCCTGGACGACGAGCGGAATGTGATCAGCTTCAGCGTAGTAGGCGGTGACCACCGGCTGGCCAACTACCGCTCCGTGACCACCCTCCATAACGCTGCTGACGACGGTGGCACGGTGATCGTGGAGTCCTACGTTGTTGACGTGCCGGAAGGTAATACAGTAGAAGAAACCCGACTGTTTGTGGACACCATAGTTAAATGCAATCTTCAGTCCTTAGCTCAGATCGCTGAGAATTCAACCAGACGTAACCCTTCTTCATATTAACTTTTATTTTTTATTAATATAAATTGCCTGAGTAATTTCTAGTGGATTCATGTTATTGAATATAATATTCTTGGAGTTGGAGGTATCCATTAATTGAATGGCATCCAAGAAAATGGCCTGTCATGTCTTTTTGTTTAATTTGCATATTTGTCGTTAATAAATCAGATCACAGTTTTAAGGAAAAACAAGACATTATATTACTATTATTCTTGTTATTGTCGATATAATTCATACAGTTGAATGGTCGATTTTTGATGCGATGAGGGCACTGTGAGTGGCTGGTGGTTTTCTTTAGGAAACAATCATTTTGTATAATCTGATCAAAATGTTTGAAATAATATATTTGAAATATATATGAACATGCAAAACGACTGTTCCCTAAAGAGAATCACATGTTTATAATATAATTGTTTTAATAGGAAGACTGTATTAATTTAAATAAAGGTGAAGGGAATCAATTCAAACAGGTTAATGAAACTGCAAGTTGGGCATCTTTAGCTGTTCGAAACAATGAAAAAGTCAATAGAATTTTCCAACTTGTTAATATATATGTTTCATAGTTTATATTACATATATATACAATTTATTTGAATATGTTATATAATATTTTTTAAGAAATATTGTGTTTAATGCATGCAAGTTGGGGCGCAACTTGCTTGGGTCTGCCCACGACTTTATTGGCGTTGTGCCTACTAAATGTTTAATGCACGCACGCTTTCTTCCTCTAAAATTTCCTCCTTTTATTTATTTGTTTTTGTTATTTATATTTATTATTTATAAAAACATTTTAAGCCCTCAAACTTCCCTTTGTTTTTCCCCTCACAAAAGTATATATAATGTGAGATTTCAATTTCTTCTGTACAAAGAGAAAATAATTTAACTTGTTCATGATGCACTGAGAATTCGAAGGTCATAATTTACTAGTAGAAACATAGTGTAGCATAGATTTCTCCGAGCTAGACGATCAGAATTTAGAACTATTAATATTTATGATTTGAGACTTTTATATGTTTTAGAGAGTTTGATCATTTATTATTCTTTAAAAAAATGGATTAAAATTTTCTTTTTTAAAAAAATTATCATTAATAGATAAGGCCATCTCAAATACGCCACTCTCTAAAATCTCAAAAAGAGTTACCATTGCTTGTATGAAATGACATAAATATTTTTTCTTCGGGAAAAACGAAAATAAAACCAAAATTTCTCACCCCTACCTCAATATTGTAATATAAAAAAATTTCGTTTCAAGTTCAATTAACAATATCTCATGCTAATATATATTAATAATATATTTTTAGAGATATTCCACTCCTAATTAACACAAAATATAGCTAGCCTACAAATCAAAGTTTCGTGCATAAATAAATTAGTTTAAATTAATATCATATACGCTTGTTAATTGTTATCTCATACGCTTTTAAAATTTAAAGAAGTGGATTAGCCAATTGAAAATAACCTTTTACTCGCACGTCTTCTCAATAATGACATTCTTTATCAGTTATGCTTTGATCACACGCGCAAGAAGATAGAGTTACTTTACCTTTATTTATACTTCTTTCCATTTGAGTTCATATCTGTCAAATTTATTGGATATTCGTCGTGTGTTTTATGTATTAAGTGGACTTATTCATTTTTATTCAGCATAAAATACAGAAAAGTTGATACCTTTATGAATTTAGTTGAGCGATCCTTTAAAAAAAATGGGAAAAAACACTCGATCGGTTTCTTCTTCTTTTTTTTTTTTATTCTTGAAACATAAAGTTCCATTAAATTTTAAAGCCGCGTTTGCATAGCAGAGAATGCATGTAATATCAAGAAACAAATACAAAATTTGAAATGTTAGGGTGGCATGACACATAATCTATAATATTATAAAAGTCCAGTAAATATTTGACTAAGATACTAATCAAATTTTGATAACCATGTGAAATCGCTCGCCAGTGAAGAAGCTCCATGATTAATCACAGTTTGCATGCAAAATGTAGTTTTTATAAAGTATTCTAATATGATCTGCATGAAGCATGTATAAATACCAGTGACATTCATCAGAAAATACACTGATCTGGCTTCTTTGTTTATTTAACTTTCGAAAGTCAAGGAATATTAATATTTCAAATGTACAGCAATAAAGAGAAGATAACATTAGGATGTAGTCAAGCTCAAATTGAGCCAGAAAAAGAAGGCGGCAAACTTGTTTTCTGGTAAATGGGTTCATGATATCAAAACGGCACCCGGCACCTTTATACAAAGAGAGTGTTCATTATTCATAGGGGGTGATTTTGCTTGTGAGAAGTATGGAAGAAACTAAGAAAGGATCTCAAGTATCAGAGTTGGCGGTGGCAGCCTTATCAGTGTGATCTTCCGAGGTTCTTTCTCTATTTTAATTTACAAAAATCACACGCCAAAAAACTTATAATATGTATTATGACAATATACTTTGTGTTGTGTACATAATCGAATTCTTGTCAGCGTAAAATTTGTAGTAACGGTTAATTTTTTTAAAATATAAATAGTTTATACTGTTACATAGTCTACCAAGTCTGCCAACTACCAGTGTGCTAGTCAACTAAGTTCTTAGTCAATAACGATTTAATGCCATTGTACAGTAGGTCAATAATTAGCTAGCCACCAGAACATGTATAAATACAGAGCATCCTGTACACAAACTCAATAATTTTGAGATCAATATTACGATCATTAACATGGTATCAGAGCAATTTTTTTCCGATCGTGATGTTTCTGCAGCAGGTCGGCAACTCAGCAGGTCGGCAACTCCAATCTTCAATGATTCGGAGTAATTTCAATCTTGCTCTTGAGTAATTCAGAGTAATTTCGAGGAATTTTACGAACACATTGGAATTTTTTTTCGTATTCATGGCGAATCCGACATCAACCTTCAGCTTCAATGATCCATTGTATTTGCATCCATCTGATGCTCCTGGTACGTCTCTTGTTATTGATAATTTGATCGGATCTGAGAATTACAATGTTTGGAGCAGAGCAATGACGATCGCACTCCAAGCTAAAAATAAGCTAGGTTTCATCAATGGAACTTGTAGAAAACCAGCTGCAAATTCTCCAACATTGTATCAATGGGAACGATGTAATGCGGTTGTGTTGTCGTGGATTTTTTCTTCGGTTTCTAAGGATATCTTCTGCGGCCTTGTTTATGCGAATGATGCATCAAGCGTTTGGGCAGATCTTAAGGAACGGTTTGACAAAATCTGTGGTTCCAGAATTTATGCAATTCATCGAGACATTGTTCGTCTCTCACAAGGATCGAACACTATTTCAGTGTATTTCTCGAAGCTCAAGCAGCTATGGGATGAGCTGGCTTCATTGATAACTTCACCGTCTTGTGAATGTCCTAATTCCCGAGCTTATGCTGAACATGAGCAGCAACAAAGATTAATTCAGTTTCTCATGGGGCTTAATGACAGTTATAATTCAATTCGAAGTCAGATACTCTTGATGAATCCCATTCCTTCTGTGAGTCAAGCTTACTCACTTATTTGTCAAGAAGAAGCACATCGTAATGTGATGGTTTTTCAACCAATATCAGATGCTCCCACCGCAGCTTTCTACTCTGCCTCTTCCAAGCATTCAGAGATGATCAAATGTGAGCATTGCTCTGTACCAGGACATACCAAGGAATATTGTTTTCGCTTAATTGGTTACCCTCCAGGTCATAAGCTTCACAACAGATTTCCTCAAAAAAGAGGTTTTAAGCCTCCCTCAAAGAATACTCGAGTTTCTGCGCACACCTCAATCAGTGATGCATCTCAAACTACTGCTGAATCACAGTCTCCTCCATTATCTGGAATACAGTTTACCTCCACTCAATATGCACAAATTTTGAGACTCCTTGAGAATTCAACCATCGATTCTCCTCCATCAGCCAATTTAGCAGGTATGGCTACTAGTTTACTATCAATTTCTGATGCTAATGAATGGATATTGGACAGTGGTGCAAATGCTCATATTTCAGGAACTTCTACTGGTCTTCAAAATCTACAGCCATGCTCTTCTATAGCAGGATCAGTTAACCTCCCGAATGGTAATTCTATCCCCATCCTTTCTACTGGATCCATTCAACTTTCTTCATCATGTGCCTTAACCAAAGTGCTTCATGTCCCTGCCTTTAAATTCAATCTACTGTCCATTTCCCAATTCACCAAAGAAAACCAATGTTGTGTCATATTCTATCCATCATTTTGTTTGTTTCAGGAACTCTTGACTGGGAAGATAATGGGGATTGGTAGACTCAAAGATGGCCTCTATTATCTTACAAGTCCTTCCCCTACCAAAATCACCAACGTTACCACACAATCTATCAATAATTCACCCTGTATTTCTCTTACTCCTGATACACGAAAGTTTGAAACTTGTAATGCTTCTTCTTCCATGAATAATAGCATTGATCTTTGGCACAAAAGATTTGGCCATATGTCATTTACTCGCTTACAATATTTGCCCTTCATTTCACCACATACAATCACACACCACTGTCATATATGCCCCATTGCCAAACAAACTCGTGTTGCATTTCCCTCGGCTCCACGACATAAATCCCCTCATTGTTTTCATCTTGTTCACATGGACATATGGGGTCCATATCATGAACCCACTCATGAGGGTGCTAAGTATTTTTTGACTCTCGTAGATGATTTTTCGAGATGTACATGGGTATTCCTAATGCACTTCAAGTCTGATACTTTTCGAATCCTAAAACATTTTTTTGCCTTTGTTTCCAATCACTTTCACACCCATATTCAGAATATTAGAACTGATAATGGTTCTGAATTTTTTAACACCGAGTGTCATGCTCTCTTCACCTCTCTTGGAATCATCCATCAAAGTTCATGTTCATACACGCCCCAACAAAATGGGCTTGTTGAACGTAAGCACCGCCACATCCTCAATGTGGCTCGTGCACTCAAATTTCAAGGTTCTATTCCTGATATATATTGGGGTGAATGTGTATTGCACGCTGTGTACTTGATAAATCGCACTCCCACTCCACTCCTTGCGAACAAAACCCCATATGAAGTCATTTTCAAGCAAGCTCCAACATTTGATCATATTAAAGTTCTAGGTTGTTTATGTTATGCAACCAATCTTCGTCCCAGTCATAAGTTTGATGTTCGAGCCACCCCTTATATTTTTCTGGGTTTTCCACCTCATCAAAAAGGTTTCAAACTACTTAATCCTTCAACAAACAAATTCGTTGTATCACGAGATGTAATCTTTCATGAGGATATTTTTCCATTTGAAGCCTCAACCAAGTCTGCCACATCTTCTCCTTGGCCCTCACTGCCTTCTAATATTCATGATGAAGATGTATTACACCCATCTTCGATCAATCCTCCACCTAGCCCAACTCCTCAGATTTCACCTCGTGTTCCTCCTCAACGCCCTTCCCGACAGTCCAAACCACCAATTTGGACAAAAGATTTCATTTGTTCTACTTTAACTACTTCATATCCTGCTACTATACCTTTTGCTTTGTCAAAATACCTTAGTTACAATCATATCTCTCCATCACACCAGGCCTTTCTTGCTTCCATTTCTCAATTGACAGAACCAACGTCTTATAAACAAGCTTCAGCTGATCCACGCTGGAAGAAGGCCATGGAGGTTGAAATTGCAGCCCTTGAGGCTAACAAAACATGGGCAATTGTACCCCTCCCTACGGGCAAGAAAACAGTTGGTTGCCGTTGGATTTACAAGATTAAGTACAATGCCGATGGTAGCATAAACAAGTTCAAAGCTCGGCTTGTTGCCAAGGGCTATACTCAACAATACGGCATAGATTATCATGATACATTTTCTCCGGTTGCTAAAATCGTATCTGTCCGCTGCCTCCTTGCCATTGCTGCTGCAAAACAGTGGCCCCTATACCAAATGGATGTAACTAATGCCTTTTTACAAGGAGATCTTACCGAAGAAATCTACATGTCTATTCCTCAAGGTTTTGAGCAACCAAACAAAACGAATCATGCTTGCAAACTACTGAAGTCCTTATACGGTTTGAAACAGGCTTCACGCCAATGGAATTCCAAATTCTGTTCTGTGATGATTCAGCATGGTTTTGTCCAGTCTGTACATGATCATTCCCTCTTTATTAAACGTCAAGATACACTTATTACCATTCTTCTGGTTTATGTCGATGACATCGTTATCTCAGGAAATGATTCTGCCTCTATAGAAGTCTTGAAGACTTATCTTCACTCTCACTTTGCGATTAAAGACTTGGGCACTCTCAAGTATTTTTTGGGTCTTGAAGTAGCTCGGTCAAAACATGGAATATGTTTAAACCAACGTAAATATGCCCTTGAGTTGATTTCTGAGGTTGGCTTGTCAGGTTGTAAGCCTCAATCTACTCCAATGGAACACCACCTCAAGTTAACCACACCAGAATTCGATAAAAGCTTGGCATCAACATGTGGATCTACTGTAACTGACTCCCTTCTTTCTGATCCTACCGTGTTTCAACGGCTTATCGGCCGTCTCATTTACCTCACAATTACTCGTCCAGACATTTGCTTTGCAGTCCAACACCTTAGTCAATTCATGCAGACACCCAAGATTTCCCATTTGCGTGCTGCTGAAAGGATAGTTGGCTACCTTAAAGGTTCCCCAGGCATGGGTATCTTCTTGTCATCTTCTTGTGATTTTCGCCTATATGCATACTGTGATTCAGATTGGGCCTCCTGCCCCATGAGTCGTAAATCAGTTTCTGGTTATCTTATTACCCTTGGCGACTCACCTATATCTTGGAAATCCAAGAAACAGAACACGATCTCTCGGTCTTCAGCGGAAGCTGAATACAGATCAATGGCTTTCACAACCTGTGAGATTGTGTGGTTGCGCGGTCTTCTAACCGATATGGGGTTACATCTTGAGACTCCCACCTTACTTCGTTGTGACAATCAAGCTGCTCTTCACATTGCCGCCAACCCGTTATATCATGAACGCACTAAACATATAGATATTGACTGTCACTTCATCCGCGAGAAGATTCGGGATCACACCATTGTTACATCACATATTCCCACTCACTCTCAACCTGCGGATATACTAACCAAAGCACTTGGTTCTGATCAGCATCATGTCTTGGTGTCCAAGCTCGGCATGATGAATTTACTCCGAGCTTGAGGGGGGATGTTACATAGTCTACCAAGTCTGCCAACTACCAGTGTGCTAGTCAACTAAGTTCTTAGTCAATAACGATTTAATGCCATTGTACAGTAGGTCAATAATTAGCTAGCCACCAGAACATGTATAAATACAGAGCATCCTGTACACAAACTCAATAATTTTGAGATCAATATTACGATCATTAACATATACCATCACCTTTCTATAACAACTACACAGGATTGTAAGTGCCATTGCTGTCATATAACAACTCATTTCATTTCTGATAGTTGCGCCAACTTTAGTTCCTGGGAATCAAACATATGAATTTGATTCTAATTACAGTTGTACGCTAGGACCGAGATATATACCGTTCCATTGCATTATCATGTATTATTGGCGGTAACAATGCAATTCAAAAAATTTAATATGTAAATATAATTTACTCAACCTCCAACTATCCCACAAACTATATGTACTTTGTAGATCGAAATATGTATTTTGACTGTTTGTATTCTATGCATGTTTGAAGGTTGAATCGCACAAAATTCTTGGAGAATATTAGAGGGAAAAGGATTGTGTTTGTGGGCGATTCTTTGAACATGAACTAATGGACATAAATGCTTTGTGCTTGATTGAGTCGACTCTTAGCTCATCCTCATCTATATCAGTCATCAGAATGGGGAATTTAATCAACCTTGAGGCGAATGTAAGAAAGAATCCTGTTTGCTCTAAATTTATAATATGTTCATACTTATAACGGGTTTAAACAATTTTCTTGGTTTATATACATGAAGGAATGCAACGCCAGCATAGGGTTTTATCGGTCTCCATTTCTAGTTGAATCTAAAAGCCATGTTCAACACGTCCACCAGCAAGATAATGGCGTAATTAGAGTCATGGCTATTGAAAGATGTGCTAGGCCCTGGAACGATGCAGATATAATCGTATTGGTGGCAACAACACACATGACAATCTTGTAAGTAAATTCCAAGAAACCAATAGCACAAGTCACTTTTCTTAATTCAATATTTACCTGTATCTGATACGTGCATTACATCAGATGGTCTTCCTTTGAGAGCTCCGATTCGATCTACAACGATGTGGAAGAAATGAGTCTGCCCCTCTACGAAATGGCACTAAACACATATATGGTCAGATTGGTTGGAGTTTAATATCAAACGAAGTCCAAACGAAAACAAAGTTGTTCTTCGTGAGCTTGTCACCTTATCATCGAGTGTACGTATGAATTATAATGCTAACTGCTAAATATTTAAATTTTGTAATTGTTTAATATATGTTAATTAAGTACGTCGAGTATGGTTCGTTAACATGGCAGGGGTAAAGATTGGAAGAATGAGCAAAACTGCTACGATACAAATAAGCCTATTATAGACGAGGGGCATGGGGTTTTCAGTAATCACCACGAATCGCAGCTTCATGCACGCAGCCGAATCGGCAATACGGAGGCTGGCGACGAGAGGCCTGAACGTCGAGTATCTGAAAATAATACAAATGTCAGATAACAGGAGGGATGCTCATCCATCCATTTTTCGAGAGTTTTATCACAATGTAAGCGAAGAAGCGACTGAGAGATCCAACGAGCTATCCAGATTCTGTGCATTGGTGTGTAGTGTGTTCCGGGAGTGCCTTGAGATCCTTTACGCCTATATTAATGATTGATCACGTGTCAAGTCACCCTATGCTTGAAACAGAGACTATTTAAAATTATATAAAACTTTATTTTAAAATTAATTAATTAAGACCAGACTCCAGAGGGACCACGGCATTAAATTATAGCAATTATAGGAATATATTTGTGGTGCACTGGTGCTCGAGGGAGCAAGGACCCATTTGCGGAAGCAGGAATTGCAATTCATGGGCAAAAATTTATTTTTAGAAAAATAAATCCAATATAATTGTTAAAGTCGAATTTTATATTTTAAAAAATACGTATAAATTTTTATAAAATATCACATAAATATATTCATTTTTTTCTCTTTTTATTGTTGATTTGTTATATCCTTACTACAGAGATATCAAATGTTGTCTTGAAGATAGTATTCCAATTATATATTTAATGGTAACGTTGACAATGTTAATTTGACAAAAAAATGAATTATTATATTTAAAATTTTAAAAAATATCATTAAGGTAACTTGAGCTAACACGTTACTACGTACGAGCCCCCACTCACTGTCATCAAACCGATCATCATTGCACTTGCACGTATTTAAATTAATTAGGTTTGGTTTCGCAAGAGGGACCATGGCATTCACAATACTTAATTTCTTTCAGGGCAATATTTTCTCAAGAAAACGAAGGTTGAAATCAACATACACACACACACACACACATATATATATATATATATATATATATATATATATATATATATATAAAATTTTTAAATAAAATTGAATTCCGATTATATATATATATATAATATATATATATATATTTATAAAATTTTTAAATAAAATTGAATTCCGATTATAGAAAATATTTAACTGAAGGAAATTATAACGCTTTGAAATATTTTTTGATAGAGTGAGTATAAAATTCATGTTGGATGTTGGTGAAATGATTGGGATTTTCCATTGTGTAGCGAATGGAAATTGGACAAACATATTATATGGGTTAATTAAACAAGTCATATTTTAAGTGAAGAACGTAAATATAGAACGACTAGTTTATGTCACATAGAAAAATAAAATTAGTACGAGTGAGTTAAATATGAGCGACTGACCTTTCGCATGGGTTGGATCGGTTAGCTTTTCGTACAGTCTATTAAATGGCATTTCGGATGTCCTAATTAAACCAGTTTGCATCCATCTCTGCATATCCTTCTCTCAAATTTCCGTTTGTGATAAACTTCAGTCGTTGCTGTAGGGATTTGTGTTTAAGTTTGCTGATGCGATTTGAGTGAATTGGGTAAACGAAGTCGGGGCAATCCACCGAATCGAATGAAGGTTTATGTTTAGAAAAATGAGTAAGGGATACAACTTGGTGATTATGGCTTCAACCGTAACCAGCGAACAAAGAAATGAACTCATGAATAGGTCCCGGAGGAGTGTTTGGCGTATCCACTCTGATGTTAAGTCAACAATTGTAAAATAGAAAGCTCTTTAGAGAAAATATTGCTATTGGTATGAATAGGTGAGTGCACTCATGTTTAATGTAGAATGAACATGATATTTATAGGAAAGAAGATGGTAATGACCTCGTTTTCAGTGTCAACTACCACTTATAGTCATGTTAAATCAACTTCATGTCATTTCCTTCACATCAAATTAGTATGATTATGTAGGTACGTTTATCGAGGTAAGATTTTACATGTTTTCGCACTCGAGTGTGGCACTACTATTGAGACTTCCCGGTAGCGAGTCATTAGCCGGGAATTTGTCTGAGAGCTCGGGCTTCTGGTTGTCCGTGTGGATGACTTCCCGGATACTTACTTGCTTTGCAACTCATGAGCCCTTTCCGTCATCCTACCATAATTTGGACTTGTCATTTTATATCCCGGGGATGATCCGGCCTCTTTCAAAATGTATCATTTGCTACAGGTTTACCCATTATATCCTGAGAAAACAATAGTCGGTTGTGATCTTCGAAGCAAAAGTCGGAACAAATCTATTTTCAGAACTTTGCAAAAGATTAGAAGTCCCGGTTTGGTTTATGCTATTTTTTCTTGTGCAGAATCGACATTTCTTGTTGCATTTCAGAAAGATAAATCTATTTCGATATATTTTGTCTTTTGTCTACTGTTTCAATTTTCAAATTTGTTTATCAAATTTCTGCTTTATTCGTTGTATATTTTAAATAACAATTTATTTATTTTATTTTGGATTAACGTTATCAGGAGATAGCCGGCAAATTCTGAAATTTATGCACCCCACAAATAAATATATTCCTATTATAAAAAAAAATTTGTAGACAAAAGTTCGTGCATGAGAGCTCCCACCACCACATCTTTGATCTGGTGGAGTGGTAATTACCCTGGAAGTTAATAAATATGTTTGCATGAGAGTGGGAGAGGAGGGTGAGTGGGTGAGTCTTAATAGATATGGTCCCTTTTCTAATTCGATATTATTTCTTAGAGTACATTATTATTTGAAGTCAAAAACTTGTGTGAGACGGTCTCACGGGTCAAATTTTGTGAGACGGATCTTTATTTGGGTAATCCATAAAATAGTATTGCTTTTTATGCTAAGAGTACTACTTTTTGTGGTGAATATGGGTAGGATTGACCCGTCTCACAGATTGATATCCGGGAGACGGTCTCACATGAGACCTACTCTTATTTGAATACATATTTATATATTTTTTATAATAAAATAATAAATTAATTTCGATATCAACGATCAAATCGAAAAAATATATGGCAAAACTTGTGTGAGACGGTCTCACGGGTCGTATTTGTGAGACGAATATCTTATTTGGGATATCCATGAAAAAATATTATTTTCTATGTTAAGAGTATTACTTTTTATTGTGAATATGAATAAGGTTGACCCGTCTCACAGATTAAGATCCGTGAAACGATCTCACATGAAACTCACTTATTATGTATTTAAAACTCTTAACAAAAAGCCAAATCATAAGAACATGAATTTGGTGTTATAAAATTTGATAGTACAATGATTTTTTTTTAAAAAAAATTTAAGATTAAGGAATTATGGTTTTAATCTATTTGTCCTTTAACAAAGAAAATGAATGTTTATTTTTCTAAGCTATGTCTGTAATCTGACGTTGATGTCACTTTGACGGATAAAATTGATTAATATAGATGCATCAAGTTGTCTAATGTTGCTTTCGTATGCCCGATTTCTGCACGTATTTGGAATGGAATTCGTCACTGGCTTGGCATGAAAAAAATTATGGGTGCAAAAACATTGGTACTCAAAGCATTTAGAGGTGTGTATCGAGGGAGCTCGACGCTGGCAAAGATGAGATGCTCGGCTCTTGCAGCTACGATTTACCATGTCTGGAATGTAAGAAACAAAATCATGTTTGAAAAAAAGAAACTAAATATTGACGCAACAATTAAGAAGATTAAGATCTTCTTACTTCGATGTTTTTCTAGTTCTATTGATGTAACTTAATTGCAGTTTAAGTAAGTTTGATTAGGTAATATTTGATATATTGTATTATTACTCTTTTTAATGGAAGTAACTTCATTAAATAATAATAAAAAAAAGATAAAGTTCAACTCAAAATAAATCTATATCCAAAACCAAGAGTTTTTTCAAGACGAAGTTTATGATGTATATATATCTCTATTTATTCGTCGAGATAAAATAGTTAAATATCTTGATTATAAAATTTTGCTACCTAAACAAAAAGACGAATATTATTTAAGTGATTATTTATACTATTTCAGCCTTATTATTTTTATCATTATAAATATTTTTTAATTATTTGATGTCTCTCTTTTATATGTTTAAATAAATCATTACAAATATCTCCAATATTATTATTTATTATCATCTTTATATTTGTGATTATATCCGACTGATTCTGTTTTGAAAACTGTCCTCGATAAAAGATTTTGATCGCACCACCCGATTATTTGAGAAGTTTAATTTTTTAAGTTCGCATATTACAATCATGATTTTGAAAAAAATAAAAAATCATAAATAATAAATGATTTTTTTCCCAGAAATCTCGATATTTTGATATTATGTATTAAATATCTAAAAAATGAAATATTTAAATTTGCCATATATATATAGATTGAAAAACTCGTGTGAGACGATATCACGAGTCGTATTTTGTGAGACGGATATCTTTTTTGATCATCTATGAAGAAAAATTATTTTTTATGATAAAAGTATTACTTTTTACTGTGAATATCGATAAGATTGATCTGTCTCATATATAAAGATTCATGAGATCGTCTCACAAAAAACTTACTTTTCAATTTTTTTTTATCGTATACTGAACACAAGCAGGGTAAGAGATCAAGATCACTCAAAGACTTTGGAGTCGATTCTGTTGCCTATAACCAAGACCTAGATAGAGGGGTACGGGTCTCTCAGATTTGTCTAGTCATTCTTGTCTTTATTTTATTTTATATAAATATTTAAGTTAGAAACACATATTATTTTATAAAAATATTCATACTGTGAAATATTTCACATAAAGTTTTCGTGATCAACTAAAAGTACTAATGATTATAAATTTTGCAAAGATTATTATATGATATATAATTTAATGTTATCGAAAATCTACTTTATTATTTAAAATTATATCTTAAACTTTGGTTAAGTTGTCCGATTAATTGTAAGATTGCGACGTTTAACTTGATAATGGGGTATTCACTATTATTATTATGGCAAAAACTTGTGTGAGACGGTCTCACGGGTCGTATTTGTGAGACGGATATCTTATTTGAATCATCCATGGAAAAATATTACTTTTTATGCTAGGAGTATTACTTTATATTGTGAATAAGGGTAGGGTTGATCCGTCTCACAGATTAAGATCTGTGAGACGTCTCACATTAGACCTACTCTATTATTATATTGATTATAAGTTGTTAAACCATCTTTTTTTTCTTGGAAATTAGAATCTATGGACCAAAAGGACCCAAGATTTTTGGTTCATAATTGACCCGAAGATTAGTGGAACAAAAGGAAAGTAATGATGAAGTAAGAAAATAGAATTGGACCTTTTAATTCTAATAATTCAACCACAAAAATACTCTGATTTTCAACCAAAAAAAGTAGTCGGCAGAGACCTTTACTACATATTTTTTAACTTATAAATGGACTTTAGTCAGTAATCATTATTGTCTAACTAGAAAATTACCATTTTTGGTTATATGATTTGTCAATTTTTTTTTCAGTCATAAACATTAAAAGTTAAGTCGAAGATTTTTTTTAATAGTGTTTTAAATTAAATAATATGCTCAATAAATTATGACATGATTAATAAATTAATGTCTGCTAGTGCACATCGTTTATTATATTTGTTTTAACTATATTTTCATATATTTCTAATTTAATTAATAAACAATGATTTTTTTAACTTAAGTCTCGTAGATTTGTTTATTTGTTTGAGTAAATTTTTTATGAGACATATCTATCCGTGAAACGTATCCATCTAATCTATATTTAAGACGGAAAATAATGACTATTTGTGTAATTATTTTCCTAACACAATAAAAAAAATAATTTCTACAATAAGAAGATAAAAATATTACTCCCAAAAGAATACTATCAGTGTTTCTAGAATCGGATCACATCGATCGGCTCAACCCGAACCGGTCACGAGTTCGATATGAAACACCCTAAAAATTTGTTTGGCGGTAAAAATGTCTAAAATCGGTCAAAACCAACCAAAAACCTTCCGGAAAACCAGCCAACCGGGTTTTTTTGAATTATTTGACGCTTATATACATCTTATATGTAAGTTTAAATATAAATTTGGATAAATATATCTTTTTTATTATTTATATACATATTTAAAATCTATATAATTTAAAATATATCATTAATGATATTATATTATTATTTTATATAATACAACTGTTTTTCGGTTTGACTGTCAGTTCAACCGATTGAATTGTCTTTAAGCTAAGGCAAAAACTTGTGTGAGACGGTCTCACGGATCATATTTGTGAGACGGATATCTTATTTGGGTCACCCATGAAAAAATATTACTTTTTATGCTAACAGTATTACTTTTTATTGTGAATATAGGTAGGGTTGACCCGTCTCACGGATTATGACCCGTGAGACGGTCTCACATGAGATTCACTCTTAAACTAAATCGATCCGATTATGAAAATATTGGATATTGTGTATCAAACAAGAGGTGACATAAAAATGAGATCTTAGTATCTTGATATGTCTAAAGTCAAAAAATATACTCTCTTTTATGATTTCTATTATATAAAAATATTGAACATTTAAACTCTTGCATTAACTATTTTTAATCTCCAATAACATACAAATTTGCTTTCCTAAATTATCTCTTCCCCGTAAAAAAATTAATACCATTACTATTATTTATAAAAGAAAACAAACCCTAACAAAAAATATTAAACAAATTAAATTAGCTTTTTATATATAATACAAGAGCAGATATTTTATTAATATTACTTAAAAAATGAGATACATTATAAAATCTAGTCAAAGATTTCCAAAGGCAGGGAGCTCCTTCTCGAGGGAACAAGTAATATATCCCCACGTTACTTTGCTGCTATAAATACTCCCCCAATTTGCATTCATTTCTCCCTCAACCCTCATTTTTATTTCTGAATATAATACTGATGCCGATTTCCGCTTGATTAAAGTATGGAGAACCCGCTAAGCTCAGGAGGGATAGCGCCGGCGATCTTGCTTACAACTCTCGGGTGATAGATCAGATCATCTCGCCGGCGCTATCCATCCTGAGTTTCATGGTTTCTTTGTGCTGTCTTTGCTTTGAGATCTTGGATTCCTTGGAGGAGGGCTGCCTGCACGCTCCATAGTTCGTTTTCATTTACCCATGCTCGTATGTCTTATGAGATTTAATTATTTCTGAGTTATGCTGAATCGCGGAACTAGGAATATGGTTCTGTTCCGTCAGAATTTTAAACTCTATAATCTTATATATTTTAAATTGATCTATCCAGACTAATATTATATTAATCCAAAATTTATATATAATTTTTTTTTAAAAAAAAATTGGGTTACCGATCTTTATTTAGATATGTGGCTCCGTCCCTGGTTATGATCTTTTTATTTTTCCTTTTTTTGGGTATTTTAAATCCTCGAACAATGAATTTTGATCCTTTGCCTGAATGGGTATTTTCCATGCAGGAATTAGAAGCCGTGGACCTTGTTAAGAAATTGAAAAAGAATATCTATGACTTTTGTCGTTTAAGTAATGTTAGTATTATTACACAAATATTTTAAATCGAATTTTAACACCAAGTTTCGACTGCTTTCGACAAATATTGCCCCTCAATATAATTATATTTATTATATATTCGACATTTTTTTATATATATGATGAATGTAGGAAATCAAGTCGTAATCACTAAATTTATCGGTATTTATTTATTTGAGATCAATGTTTTTTATATGGTTTAAATGAAAAATTAAAATTTATGTTACATACATTAAAATATACATAAATAAAAATAAACCGCATTTTTAAACTATCATTAATTAAACAAAAAATAAGTTTTTTAAATTACGGAGAAACTATCATTAATTAAACAAAAAATAACTTTTTTAAATTATGGAGAAACTATCATTAATTAAACAAAAAATAAGTATATATATTATAAATCATATATATACTAGTATATTTTTCGACGACCACGACAATGATGAAGGAGTGGGTCTCATGTGAGACCGTATCACGGATCTTAATCTGTAAGATGGGTCGACCAACTCATATTCACAATAGCATAAAAAGTAATACATTTTTATGGATGATCCAAATAAGAGATCCATCTCATAAATATGATATGTGAGACCGTTATACACAAATTTTTATAATAAAGAAAGAATGCGCATCTAACATTCATATGTGGATGGATCGGTTCCTTCCAACCGTATTACCTGATTCAAGCGAAGAAAAATCGGAAACTCTGATGTAATTGCTCACGTGGCCATTGGATATATTTGATTACCTGGAATTGCATAACAGCCGTTAAAATTCTACAACAAAGATTTATCCAGCAACATCTATCTACCCAAAAATTCTTTCTTCCCAGAAGATTCATCGATGGCGTGTAGTTTCTTACACCACTGCCACGGCCATTTTCTCCTTTCTTGCCACTTCAGTCTCAAATATTATGGAAATTTACCGGATCAAAACGTTCCACAATACAAGTTTTCTACCAAAAGCGCCAATCATGTTTCTCCTCGATTTCGGAAAATCCAGAAATTGTCAGCTGCCAAAAGCTCCAACAACGTGCCACGAAAGGTGAATTCCATTGTGACGGATGATCGGGACAGTGGGTGTGAGTGTGACCCGGATCCGGGCCCAGAACTTGATGATGTTTCTGGCGGTTCTGTTTCGAATTCTTTCTCTTCGTTGGTGCATCGTTTAGGGTACTTTGTTTTCGTGTATTTCTGCAGTTACGTTGTGATTTATCGGTTTGATGGGTTAACATTTTTGGCTCTGTAGGAGTGAATTCAAGTTAGATGGACT
The DNA here is from genome assembly GCF_022965805.1 of Primulina eburnea. Taxonomy (NCBI): domain Eukaryota; kingdom Viridiplantae; phylum Streptophyta; class Magnoliopsida; order Lamiales; family Gesneriaceae; genus Primulina; species Primulina eburnea. The sequence continues at coordinate 41,932,223 of NC_133108.1, read as the reverse complement.
TGGGATGGAGATTTTGTCGATTGCACTGCCAGCAACATTGGCTCTTGCTGCTGACCCTATTGCTTCACTTGTAGATACGGCATATGTTGGCCATTTGGGTAACTTTTTTTTTTGGATGACCGATTGGTTGTTTTTTGTTTTAGTAATTGCATGGGATTAAGAATTCACCTGAAAAGGTATTCCTTAAAGTTGTGACAGTCTTGAATCTGGCAGATGTTGTGAGCTATAGATTGTTTGCATTTGGAACTCTATGGAAGGATTTGATAGTATCCATTTTCCGTGTTCGATTAGTGTCTGAAGATATTGGAACAATAATTTCCTACTTTATTAGGTAGAGTAACAATTATCATATCCCACACTTCAGGATTAGAACATAACCTAAACCGGATCACATATTTAGACCAATCATTTGGTTCTAAAACATGTTTTACTTCGTGTTTTCAAATTTTTATGATTGTAAATCATACACATGTTCATTCAGATTTTTATAAGAAATGCCTGGTTTCAAGAAGTAAATGACTGAAATTGGGAAGCAAGAAAGCTTGAAATTTTGAGTTTTCCTTTAGTAGGATCATCTAAGCCGAAAATTTCTTGTCCTCGCTGGAATAGTATCATTGCTAATTTTTATGCTTTTCAGAGTTTTGTAAGCTTTTGATGGGGTATTTATATAGGTGAAATCAGAGGCATATACCCTAGATGTTCCCCTCTCAAATTTGCCTCATTACTGCCATAAATTGGTTATTTCAGGAGCGACTTTAATTTCTCGTATAATAGCTGGTGATGTTATCATATTCACGATCTCTACTTTTAATGTCATTACTACCCCCTTTGAGTTCTTGGCATAGGAGGAATTTTGGGCCTGGGCTTCATGGGTCACTGACCAGACTCGGGCTTTACAGTGTGTCACATATGTAGGCTCATAACTTTCCGTGTATATCGGATGATGTCACTCTTTCATATGTTACGCCTGTTGTCATTAGAATAACTTCCACGCATTTCCCAGAAATCATTTAATTTGATTTTTCGAGTTCATCACGAGCATGTTTCTAAACTTACGGTGTCGTGTTTCTAGGGTCTGCTGAACTTGCAGCAGTTGGTGTATCAGGTGCAGTGTTCAACCTTGTGTCTAAATTGTTCAATGTACCTCTGCTGAATATAACGACATCCTTTGTCGCTGAAGAGCAGGCATCAGTTAAAATGGCTGCTGATGACTCTCCTCAAACTGATCAAGGTAATTTGAAACCATCATATACAGTCAATTCCTGGTTCTGTGGTCCTTTTTCTCATCATCATGTTTATTCGATAATATTGTCTTGCAGAGCAGCAAAACAAGATGCTCCTTCCTTCGGTATCAACTTCTATAATGCTTGCTGCAGCCCTTGGCGTCATAGAAACTGTTGCCCTTTTCACAGGCTCCAGTTTCCTATTGAATTCCATCGGTATACCTGTTGTATGTGTTACTCAGCTGATGAAGGAACTTCATATTTGGTCTATTTTAACTTACTTACAATTCTAGACTTCTCCATCCTTGAATGGTTGATGAACAATATGCACAATAGAATGTCATTTCAGTTCTCTGTTTGGCAATCATATTTTTTGTTTTGCTAGCTGAAGCAACAAGGGATTTGGTTTGTTAGTGAAACTTGTACTCATTGTCCCAGTTAAATTAGCCATGATCCATAGAAAACTTTGCGTGCTTACCCTTACTCACATTTGGCTTATTGTAGGATTCACCAATGCGTATGCCAGCTGAACAATTTCTTACTCTGAGGGCCTTCGGTGCACCACCAATTGTAGTAGCGCTTGCCGCGCAAGGAACTTTCAGAGGATTCAAAGATACAAAGACACCATTATTTGCTGTTGGCAAGTATCATGTTGCAAAAATTTTTCAGTACATCCTACATGCGCTCACTAGCATACTGTAGAAATCATCCCTTTTGGGTGTTTTTATTATTATTGAAGAGTGCTAGTTCTCCAATCTGAGGGTGCAACTTGATGTGATTTTTAAAAGGATGACTACCTATGTATGATCTTTCTTAGAATCTCAGTAAAAAAGCACTAGCATTTGACTTGACTCTAGCTAAAAAAAAATTTAGATAGTGGCAATTACAGCGGGGCTAGTTAGGACATTTCTATGTCACGATGTTCAGTTATCCCTGACCATGACTGGTGTGGTTTTTTTAGGTGTTGGGAACCTACTAAATGCAATACTAGATCCAATACTGATATTCTTATGTGGGCTTGGTGTTGGTGGTGCTGCCATGTCTACTGTGATTTCTGAGTATGTCGTCGATGTGGTAAAACTAATTCTGTATTTGCATCACACAAAGTATAACATGATAACACAGACTTCCCTTGTCATGTTTAGATTTTTTGTATATGTTTATCAGGTACTTGATAGCCGTAATTCTTCTATGTAAGCTGAACGATGAAGTCCTACTTATAGCTCCAAGTATCAGTGGGCAGAGGATTTTTCAATACCTTAAATCCGGTATGTCGATGAAGAACGTAGATAGTTGTTTAATTACTCGATTTGGTTATATTAGCCAATCTGAAGTTGATGACTTGAAAGTAGAAATTGGTGATCGGCATATTGTAGGTTCTTTACATCCAAAACTTCAAACATGGCTTATTTTGAGATCTCCTTGACATCAGCAGAATTTATCGTCCAGAAACAAGTCGTTTTGCTATTAATCTGTGATCAGAAAAAATCCTTGTCAAAGCATGAAGTTTGAGGAACACTTCATGTTTTTAAAATTTAAAACTAAAACTTAGTAAGCAACTGAATAATGATCCAATAATGTCCGTGTATGTCAAATACGGAACGACTGTTGGTCTAAAACCATAATCAATCATCCATATCACTTCTATGGCCAAATAAACATTTTGACTGGCATAAAAAATTCAAATACATGAGCCAAATTCAGTTGTCGACATTTCTTTTTAATTTCATTTCCCAGGAGCTCTCCTGACAGGAAGAACTATAGCAGTTCTTATGACTACAACATTAGCTACGTCCATGGCTGCACGTGAAGGTCCCATAGAAATGGCTGGGCATCAGATTTGTTTTCAAGTTTGGCTAGCCTTATCTTTGCTGAATGATGGTTTAGCACTTGCAGGGCAGGTAAAAATGTGAGATTTTTCAGGCATAATAAACACATTCAGGCAACACTTTTGGTGTTTCTTTGGAGGAGGCTTAAGTAGTTCCCATATTTTCACAGGCTCTACTTGCTAGTGACTATTCTCAAGGGAACTACGGTCTGGCACGGCAACTGGTTTACAAAGTGCTGCAGGTACAAACCATCTGATTCTCAACCATCTATAACTTTTTGTGCATTTTAAATTTATATTCTATGTTGATTGATTAGAATGGTTACCTTGCTGAATGTTCTATTCATTTGATGATTATTCAGGTTGGTTTAATCATGGGCCTGGCTTTGGCTGTAATCTTGTTCATTGGATTCGGTTCTCTTTCTAGCTTATTTAGTCCAGACTCAGAAGTTCTTGGAATAGCGAGATCAGGAACATTGGTAAGAATAATTTAAATTCTGCAGGAATTCTTCCTGAATTTGGCTCACGCGCAGGAGGTGGTACTGATTGCTTGAAGAGGATCAAATACAGTATCGTAATACAGTTATATCTCTTTAAACCTCGTAGACTTGGTTTTTAAGTGAGCTAACTCATATGCCACTAAAGGTATTCAGAGCACTTCAGAATTCTTGGATTAGATCAATAGAATAATATTGAGGGTGTATTCTATTCTCTATTGGAATGAAAGCATGGCCTTGGGTTTTTTCGCTGAGGATTTGTAGGAGAGTGTTCCTTAAACCTATCATAATGAACTTTAGCAGCATTTGATATTTCTGGACTCTGGTGTATAACTTTCTTACTTTTTAACATAAATCCTTTCACAGCCAGGGCTTTATGAACTAGTGACAAATTAATGCCAACGTTACATATTTTGAATATATTTTTTTGCGAAATGGAGCCTGATAATAATGTTTAAGAATCCTGTTTAGCAAAGGATACAGAGCCATTGTTTTACTGAAACATGTTTGATCACTTATTTTTGTGTTGTAGTTTGTTGCTGGATCTCAGCCGATGAATGCTGTTGCATTCGTTTTGGATGGGCTTTATTATGGGGTTTCAGACTTTGGATTTGCTGCATATTCCATGGTAATGTTGTTTTACATTTGTTTGTAGATCCCTCGTCAGATACTCTGTTACTAAATAATTCAGTTTCGCTTGGATAAGCAGGCTCTTGTTGGACTGATCTCTTCAGTTTTCATATTGATGACTGCTCCTCTGTTTGGTCTTGCCGGTGTCTGGAGTGGGCTGTTTCTATTTATGACTTTGCGTGTACTCGCTGGTGTATTAAGGTGAAAAAGTGACTATAATAAAATTCTCATGAATCATCGACATTCCTCTTTCTTTTCTTTTTTAACTTGAACTGGAGCTAAAATTGTTTTTGGTCACAAGAAAGTCTAATACTGAGTTGGCTTGATTAGTGTTCAAGTTCAAGCTAATTTTGTTTAATTGAATTTTATTTTCTAGCTCTAGCTTGTGAGCTGATTTAGTTGTAAATGTATTTATTAAAATATTAATAAATACATCCTAGAGCGTGGATGATTTTTGAGCTATCAAACAAAATAGTCTGTGCTCAAAATATAATGAACATGTTTGAGCTGAGCCAGAATTTGATAATTTCAAGTTAAGATTGAATAACATCAATATTGCAGACTCTTACTCATGTTCATGCTTCTTAACCTCGTGCAACGCCGCTAAGTGGTTATTATTTACAGGCTTAACTCTAGAAGCGGACCATGGAGATTGCTCTGGCCAGATAATGAAAAAGAGTAACATTTGAGCTGCTTATGATTTTCTTTAAGATCTTTCCGGGTTTATGCGAAATGCCTCCAAAGAGTTTTTTTTCTTTGGGTGGCTGACCCTACCTCATCAGGGGCGACTTTGAACACAGATTTGTTTTATGGAACTTTATGACGTCGATGGTTTATATCTAGGTGCGCCTACCTGTTATCTCGAGAGAATACCAACATCTAAAATGCAAGCCATATCTTCATTTTCATTGACCATAGTCGAACAGCTTGGCTTATACAGGGAACAAATCAACATAATATTCCCACCTCGATTTGTAAGTTTGATTTGTAAAGTTCAAACATTCAGTTTTATTGTATTGATCAGGTTCTTGTAAACTGGTTTAGTTATGCAATGCAAATTCCAGTTTCCACTCAAGCGTGCACTTCATTATTGCGAAGTTTAGTTTGAGTAATTTCATATGATTCTTTAAAATCATCTATATTATTGCCAACACAAACCATAAGGGTGTATTTGGATGGGAAGTCCTTGTAGAAAAAGTAATCCATTTGTGCTACTCCTTGTCTCACTTGAAAATGTTTCTCCATTGGCATGCATAAATTAATTTCTTAAATAATTATGACGTTTATAATTATGGCGTTTTTAAAGTGGAGTGAGTCTCATGTGAGACCGTCTCACGGATCTTAATTTGTGAGACGGGTCAACCCTACCCATATTCAATATAAAAAGTAATACTCTGAGCTTAAAAAGTAATACTTTTTTATGGATTACCCAAATAAGAGATCCGTCTCACAAATACAACCCGTGAGACCGTCTCACACAAGTTTTTGTCTTTAAAGTGATGTATATATATTTGGATTTTGGATACGGATCCCCCTATTTTTTTACGATGTAAACTAGTGATTGTATTAAATAAATAAATAATACATTTTTATGGAAACATTTAATATAAAAATAGAAACAAACTTCTATAAAAACATATATATTCATTCTCACAAGTATTTAGCTAGAACATATTACATGAGCAAAAGAATACAACCTCATATACGTATACTACATGCATGGAGTAAACTGTTGAAAAAAAGATCTATAATTGTAATATCATATCAAAGCAAAATTATTAATTAAAGAATGAAAGAATAAATAATATAGTGAACACTTCAATTCTCAAAATTTACTCAACTCTTTTTTCAACTGCTGCGGTTGTACCATCACCAGAAGCTGGTAGAATAACCTTAGTGTCCATTTCTGGTTTTATCTCCTCCAGTTTCTGCAGAACTTGGGGAGCCTCAGGCCGAGCTGTGGGCGAGGGGTCGACACAATGGAGGGCTAATTTCAAAGTATTCAATAATTCATCGCGTATATTTGGCGCATCCCTCAAAAGCTCTACATCGAAAACTTCATCACTCCATTCATCTTTAACTGTTGATGCCACCCACTGAGGCAGGTCGAGCCCATCTGTGGCCTCGCTTGGGGATTTCCCTGTTAAGAGCTCCAGTAATATAACACCGAGGCTAAAAACATCGGTCTTTGTGGTGGCATTCTTGATCTTAGAAAGCTCTGGTGCACGATATCCCATTGTGCCTGCTGTGGCTACGATGTTCATGTTGGCAGCACTAGTCATGAGTCGAGAGAGGCCAACATCTGCTATTTCAGGATTGTTTTGCTCATCAAGAAGAACGTTGCTCGAGGTAAGATTTCCGTGTACTATATCTTGTTCGGTGTGGAGATAGCAAAGTCCTTGAGTTATACCTATGGCTATTGACATTCTTTTTGGCCACTGAATGTTTGTTTCTGGCCCTCTAGCTGCATACACCGTATAAAACTGTGATGGTTAGCAAACAAAAAGAAAAATTTAGTTGCGTAGATTATGGTCGAATGAGTAAACTAACCATGGAGAAAGGAAGCAAGGCTTCCATTAGGCATGTAATCATAGACGAGAAGCTTTTCCCCTTTAGGTCCAAGGTAATAAGCTCGAAGTGCCAAGATATTCGGGTGCCGAATCTTTCCAAGTTCTGAAACCTCGATTTCAAATTCATTTTGTGGCTTAGTGATCTTCTCTCTGAGCCTTTTTACAGCAACTACGTTGTTGTCTTCCAATGTTGCCTTGTATGCTGTTCCATAACTGCTCTTTCCCATTATCTCTGCAGTAGCACACAACAAATCATCAGCTGTAAATACAAAAGGCCCGTCAAAATGGACTAATTTTCCTCCTGTTTCGCCTCCGGATTCGACTATATTCCCTGCTGCTGGAGTTGCCTTTGCCAGAACACCACCTGCTTTACTATTTCTTGAAGCTGCCTTCTTTTTGATCAAGCAGCACATCAAAACACAGCATAGAATTAGTAGGACAATTAACAGGGCTCCAGCAGATATGAGAATTATGTCCTTTGAGCTCAATTTTCGGAGATGTTTTTTGGGTGAAGGCAGATTTTTGGGTTGGAGAGAAGTACATGGAGTCGAGCTACTGTATCCACACAGCTGAATGTTGCCCATAAACGAGCTCGAACTAAATCTACTTGCAAGAAGAGATGGGACGGTCCCCGAAAGATTATTGTATGAAACGTTGAACGTATCAAGATGGGGTAAGTTCACCAGGGAAGTTGGTATTTCCATTGAGAGATTATTGAGTGAAAGATCAAGAAAGGTAAGAGTGGTGATGTTACCAATGGTCCCTGGAATCTGCCCTTTGAACCTGTTGCTACTCAAGTTTAGAACAGAAAGATTCCTTAAATTTTCGACTGATCCCGGGATCTGGCTATATAAATTGTTGTTTTCCAGATTTACGGTTGCCAGAGAAGAGAGATTGGTGAGACTCAGAGGAAAGGTTCCGGTGATTGCATTGTTTGATAAATCCAGGGAGTTTAGCTTCAAGAGATTACCAAACTCTTCGGGTATGTTCCCATTGATTCGGTTGTAACTTAAATTCATAGACTGAAGATTATAAGAATGGCTGCTATTGTTGCTGCTCCAAGAATCAGGAATAGAACCAGAAAGATTGTTATTTTGAAGGGCAAGGAAAGTTAAAGAAGGGTTCTGCGAAAGTGTTGATGGAATATAACCAGAAAGGCCATTGAAGCTCAGATTAAACCTATACAACCTTGTGGAATTTGCAATACTTGGAGGAATCGTACCAGTGAGCTGATTATTACTAAGATCAAGAGTTTGTAAAACCAAACAGTTACCGATTGATGGAGGGATCGAGCCCGAAAGCCGGTTATTGAAAAGATAAATCCCTCTGAGATTCGGAAGGAAACCGAGGGATGTTGGCACCGGTCCAACAAGAAAGTTGTCATGGAGGCTGAGTCGTCGGAGTGCCTGAAGTTGCCCAATATTTTCAGAGATTCGGCCGCCTAATCCCTTCCATGGAAGCTGGATAGCTATAACTTGTCCATTAACACACTTGATGCCAGTCCATTCACCAGAACAAGCACCATTACTGGTGTCATTCCAGCTCTTTAACACCCCTTTCGAATCGACCAGTTCATGCTTTATTGCCTGGAGAGCTTGATAATCTGCTTGCGTGACAATCACCCCGTCCCATTTCTCACCCGAAACGAGCCCCAGACCAGAAAATAGCACGAGAAAAATGCAAAGCAGGAGGTGGGGTTTCCTCCAATTTTCTATCTTGGTATCTGAATCACCCCTGCCCCGACCAGTATTTCCATTACTCGGACAACCCGAAAACCCAACCGAGCCGTTTCGAAATGGCTCCTGAATCGGAACACCCATGAACTATTATCAAGTTCAAATTAGTTTAATGCAGAAACGAGAAAGAAAATAAGTATATGGAAGCTCAATTTTTTGTTGTTGTTGCAGGTCTCTTTTTCTTGATGGAATCTAGGATTCGTTGAAGAAAGAAAAAAAGATAAAGATTGGATTTTTGGAGTGGAGGGGAAAATGGTGGAGAGTAAAAATAAATGGTTTCTAGTTTAATATATCTCAACGGCTAGTTTACGTAGGATACACAGATTCGAGACATATGATACGGGTAAATATTTTCGGCGACCAACAACATTAATAGAATCTTGGAATTATTATTAAAAACAGCATCTCAATATTCATAACATAACGACTATATTTTGATAGGTGTCCTTCTTTCTACTCAACCGTTGCCTGACCTTGACTTTTTTCTCTTCTGTTTTCAGTCTTGTCGTCACGATTTTTAGGATGCTAGTTTTATAAAACAATCTTTATTTTTAGACAGTTTTTTTTTATTAAAAAAACGTTTTTTATTTTAGTTTTAATTATGAAATATGAATTCGAGCTTTTTAAGTATTTGCATTAAACAATATTTTTATACACAAGCGTTTTTAAGAGTTATATTTTGTAAAATAAAAGCAAAAAAAAAATTTCTGTTATATTAACACAAGCGTTTTTAAGTGGTGAAGTAATTCTCTACTTTTTAAGAAATTAACACCAAAAAAACCTAAACTTGTTAAAACGGGAGCCGAGTTGTGCCATTTGGGTGGGTTGGGTGCCAATTTGGCGAAGCAAACGAGCTAAGATGTCAATTTTTAGTCTAATTTCCGCCACAACCCATCATTTAACGGGACGGAACAACCGACTTACTAATTTCAACTACTCTTTAAAAAAAACCATATTTTCTGAATCTCCGACTTCTATAAACAGTATCCGAACATGACTATTTTTCAAAGGCAGCAGTTGTTTTTTTTCTTTTAATCCGACTTCATACCAAACTCACTCCTAAACTCGTTATTTTTCCAATTTCCACCCTTTTTGTAGCTAAGAATAACATGAAAATTTAATTTAGAAACTAAGTAAACGAACGTGGAGCAACAAGTAGCCAATAGTACAGTAGTACCAAGGACCTTTGGAAAAGCGAACCAAGCATCCAATACAGATACCACTATGATTATGCCAATTTTTTTTGAAAAAAAAATGATCCAGATTCCACCATAGATCCCAGGTCGAGCTTTACACAAACAGTGTGTTTACATCGAGGGAAGGAAAAACTAAACGAGTGTCAGTCAACATAGGTTGCAAATTTTACGATTCAAATTTGAAGGAAGTGTAACTAGCTAGTATGGTTGTATTGGAAATACAGAATAAAGAAACCTAACTCAAAATTTGAAAGACTTCACATCAGTTTGTGGACAACTTGAGCGGTTCCTGCATTCAAATCACAAAGGCACTATCGATTATTCACCCAGTAATAACAAAAATATACACAACTTTTTAAAATGAAAAATATAGGACCAACAACATTCATCTGCTTTGGGCAAAGATAACCGTACAATTACAAATTTTTCGGTCACAAATCTGAAAAACATACCGATTAAATGCATGTAACTAAAGCCACAAAATCCAAGTCGTACAATCGGTCATCTCAACCATAGTCCATAGATTATCTAAATCTCGTTCCAAGACACATAAATCAACTACTGAATAAAAATAGACAAAATACCATCTTAAATTTCGAGCAAATTCATGCAAGGTAAGTCATGAGAGGCCAACTACAGGCAGATAGGTGCTCTAATAGAAAAGGCATATAACTGAGGATTCGAACATTACATATCAGGCATAAAAGAAAAACTCATATAAAATTGTCGCTTAAACAGGACAATAATTAACAATCAAGCAGGGTAGGAAAATAATCATAAGCGCCACAGTAAAACTGCTAAACGATTCTGAGTTACAGAACAATCTTAAAAAAATGCACAAATCCAGCAATTGATTGATCATGCTGTTATACTGTCCAGATCAAAAATCCATCTAACATGCCAATTTATAACATAATTAAAGGGAAAAAATGATAGCACATTAAATTTTCCGGGAAACACTTGTAATGATATCCCGTTAAAGAACACTGCATTTCCTGTAGCATATATATATATATAAGCTAGAATATAAAGATACAAACACAGGCAATGAGCATATAAACCACGTGTATTATGTCAAATACTCAAATGGCTAATAACCCTCTGACAAATCAATTAGCTAAAATCCATTTATGAATTAAAGTATTACATGAACCCCATCAATAATATTTTGTGGTACACGCGACTTTTATTCATACAGTCATGAAATTATCCAGAAATTATTTTTCTTGAATTCAAAAGTGTTGGTTCAGTGTAACAAAAAAAATAAGTTTAATTTCTTTTTCAAACTTACCGCACCCCAAACACTTCAGATATATTAAAAGACATTGTAAAACTTTACAAAAACAGAGAGATTGTGATAAAAAAAAAAAAAGAGGGAAATAATCAGAATATTTACTTTTTAAAAGAAAGAATATTTACTTTTAAAAACATTTACAATTTTATTTTCAACCTCAAAAACTCTTCAAAATTATTTCACACATATGATCATAAAGTTTACATGTACCACAAAAGAATTGTCAGCATCAAAAGCTTTAGATCTCTACTTATAAACATAAGGACGGGGAGGGGGTGGGTCAGACATTTTGACGCAACATACGGTCTCTATGCAATTTACCCATTCAAAGATGCAGAATACAGAAGGTTTTTGGTGTAGTACACACTTGAAAAGCTCACTCTTACCCATTGTACCATTAAAATTTTCTTCCAAAGAACGGAACCAGTAAATTAGAGTTTCTTTGACGGGTCCGCATCCCACAGTAAGTTTTTTAATGGTCTTGCTAGTGGAATTTTATTTTTGGACCAGATTTCGGCGCTTTGCACCCTCTGAATAAACTAAATTTGCATATTGCACCTGAAAATTTTATTTTTTGAATGATATCATATTTGAAAATTGCCAAAATCGTGTCCAGAACTGAAATCCCACAAAACCATTGATAACTTCCCAAGCGGCGTGGTGCAGGTGAAATGTGCCAAAGAAACTATAATTCAATGACAGAATCTGCCAAAATAAATAGGGTGTAATGCGCCAAATCGACCCATTTAGAGGATGCACTTCACCAAAAACCCTAATTTTCCTTCAAGATTGGGATCCTAATCCTATCGTTAGTTTCGATTTAAAATAAGCTACATTTGCAACAAAGTCACCAATCAAGAACAAGGCGCTAAAGTGAAAGACTCAAACAGACCATAATAAAAGAACACGTATCGGTATCAGATCATACATATTAACATGCAAGCATCCACGGCAATTCAATTCTTCGAGAAATTACCAAACACAGTTCCAATCAGGCAATTAAGCTATATGACTTCAGACAAGCCTAAGTATATGCACGAGGTCGATAAGATTATTTTCGAAATTACTTAAACAAAAGAACATGTCACATGAATCTTTCAAGATAATCTGTGATGCCATATTCCAATCAACAAATAATAGATATCAACACCCTAATTAGCGAATAAATCCATTCATTACCGCCATAAGAATGATTCTCAAACCCTTGCGGCCACCTGAGGCGGAGAAATTGCAGCATTGGCGCCGGTGAAGAAAGAAAGGAACCCAGAAGCACCCGTGCTCTGCTCCTGCTCGTCGAGGAAAAGATCTTCGGGAACCCTCAAAGCACCGTGCGCGCAAACAATCGCAACACCAACCAAAAGAGCTGACACCAAAACAGATCCGACGCTAGTGAGGAAGATCACAACGACGGTGGAGACGACCAAGAAGAAAAGAGTCTCGCGATCCGAAAATTGGCGGCCGAGGACGACGAGCGGAGGATCGGAGGCCTGACGGAAGAGGTAGAGGAACATCCAACCAGCGAGGAGGCCAGCTAGGACGATAAGAGAAAAAGGGTTGGTCAAAAGGGAGATAGCGAGCACGGCGGTGATGATGGTGAAGTAATTAATGCGAAAATATTGAAAATTTTTGCGGATGCGGAGGGTTGCCTCGGAGACGGATTCAGGCTTGGAGAAAGCAGATCGTTCGACAAGCTCCGGCCAGGGGCGACGATTGGCAAGGCCGGACCGGACGGTTTCGGAGATCCCAGCAAAGAACACGCGAACGGCTAATGAGGATTGCTGACCGTCGGCGGTGGTGGTGGCGGATTGCTGGGGATTGGAGATGGGTAGGATTGCAGGAGAGGAATTCGCCATGATTTTGTGTTGAAGAGTTGATTTCTTCAGACAAAAGAAAGAATACAGAGAGACGCGGTTCAAATATGTGTGTGTGTGTGTATATATATATATATATTTTTAAAATTGTGAAATGATGGGAAATATTATTTTGGAAAAAAAACAATATAATAAAATTAGTGTCAAATTGAATATCAAATGGATGATTATGAATCTTTAAAATTAATAATGGACAATAATATAATAATAAATTTATAATAAATGATAATATCGAATCCTTACTTGGTGAGATTGTGCTCGAAATGCTCCAGAAATAACACACATGTTGTTTGCGGATGATACATTGTTATTTGGGAAAGCTGATCGTAACAATTGCAGTGTTATTCGCATAGTGCTACAGCTTTATGTATCTCAACAAATCAGTCCTAATACTTTTGCCCAGAGACGAAAGATTTTGTATTCTCTTCTTTGAATATGCAGAGCAATGAATCCTATGAAGGTCTGCCACCCTTTACGGATCCCAACGAGCGTCACTAGTTCAGACGTGGGCTTTAAGATGACCCTGAGCCTGAAATCAAGAAAAAGACCGTTAAGAGGGGGCCAGGAGGGTGTCCTGGCGTAGCCCCTCCGACGCTCAAGTCAGTGACTGAGGATATATGGGGGGAGCAGCTAAGGGTGCTGCTGAAAACAATATAATGAATCCCCTAACTGAACACTCAAACCTGTTATTTATAGGAGAATACCTGGGCCCTTGGTGGGCCTGTTTTCCATTTGGGCTAGGGCCCTTGGTGGGCCTGTCTTCCCCTTTGGACTAGAGATGAGCCAGGGATAGTGGGCTCATCCATGGGGTATCACCAGTCTCCCCCTCCCGAGTCGAACTGAATCGCAGGTTCGAAGTTCGATTAGTTGTGATGTCCCCGAGTTACCGGGTGCGAGTTGTGCATGTTTTTCCAGCCGTTCGTCAGTCCCCAAAAATTTGGAAACAAATCGGGTCACTTTCTCGTTTTGAAGGGCTAAGTCTGTGTTGGGCTCCCCTGTCAATAGTCATTTATTCTCTACTTTATTCACATCCCTCCAACATAATATTATATACACCCTTTACTCAGCACTTCGCCATCACTCGCGCCACCATCTCACTCCATCTCGCCTATCTGCCGCCTTGCCTAGCAGTGCGCCTGTCTCGCCACGCCAGGACACCCTCCTGGCCCCCTCTTAACGGTCTTTTTCTTGATTTCAGGCTCAGGATCATCTTAAAGCCCACGTCTGAACTCCCCCATAATTTTTTTTCAGAAATCACACAACCCTTCGTAAGGGAGTATATCAAAATTCTCAACGTACTGGACGAGGATGGGCGATGCGAGGGATCGGGCGAGCTCGCGCTCGGGCGAGCAGTGGATGAGCGAGCACTGGAGTGGGCGAGACTGCTAGGGGCTCAGCCGAGAAAAATAAAGGAGATGGGCCTTGGTTGAGAGGCGAAGGGGTTAGTGTCGGCAGGGGCGGGCGAGAGCTGTGTTCGGCGAGAAGGGTGAGAGGCGAGTGCTCGGGCGAAGGGGCGAGACGGCTGGGCATGGGCGAGAGCATGAGGGGCGAGGCTGCTGTGGGCGGGCGAAGGGGGCGAGGCGAGGAGAAGGCAGGGGCGGGCGAGAGCTGTGCTCGGCGAGAAGGGCGAGAGCTGTGCTCGGCGAGAAGGGCGAGGGTGATGCGAGTGCTCGGGCGAAGGGGCGAGACGGCTGGGCATGGGCGAGAGCAGGACAGGCGAGGCGTGCGAGAGGCGAGACAAAGCTGCTGTGGGCGACCGGGAGGTAGGCGAGCGTGAGGAGGGGCGATGGCAGTGCGTTGGGCGAGGGTGTGCGTGCCTAGGCGCAGGGAGGTGGCGACGTTGGGCGATGACGCGCGCGGGCGAGGGCTCGCACTCGTGCAGGGAGATGGTGAAGCTAGACGGTGTCTGGCGTGGCGAGACAGGCGCACTGCTAGGCAAGGCGGCAGATAGGCGAGATGGAGTGAGATGGTGGCGCGAGTGATGGCGAAGTGCTGAGTAAAGGGTGTATATAATATTATGTTGGAGGGATGTGAATAAAGTAGAGAATAAATGACTATTGACAGGGGAGCCCAACACATACTTAGCCCTTCAAAACGAGAAAGTGACTCGATTTGTTTCCAAATTTTTGGGGACTGACGAACGGCTGGAAAAACATGCACAACTCGCACCCGGTAACTCGGAGACAGCACAACTAATCGAACTTCGAACCTGCGATTCAGTTCGACTCGGGAGGGGGAGACTGGTGATACCCCATGGATGAGCCCACTACCCCTGGCTCATCTCTAGTCCAAAGGGGAAGACAGGCCCACCAAGGGCCCTAGCCCAAATGGAAAACAGGCCCACCAAGGGCCCAGGTATTCTCCTATAAATAACAGGTTTGAGTGTTCAGTTAGGGGATTCATTATATTGTTTTCAGCAGCACCCTTAGCTGCTCCCCATATATCCTCAGTCACTGACTTGAGCGTCGGAGGGGCTACGCCAGGACACCCTCCTGGCCCCCTCTTAACGGTCTTTTTCTTGATTTCAGGCTCAGGGTCATCTTAAAGCACACATCTGAACTAGTGACGCTCGTTGGGATCGGACCCTAGATTTCCCGTGAGTATCAAATAAGAAAAGAATTTTCGATTGTAAAAAGGAGAGAGCATGGATCAAATTGCAGGGGTGGAAAGTCAAGTTGTTTTGGATAGGTGGGCGTGAGATATTAATCAAGAGCGAGGACCCATATTTTCCGGTACTGCAAATTTGCAAGACAGGTATGGAAATCCACGGGAAATTTGGCCCTCAAGTCAGTGACTTCTATCGATGATCCATAGGTGACCTGTTCCCAAGAATAGTGGAGAATGGAAATGGGAAGGAATTCGAATTGTTTGTGTTGACGTGCTGGAGTATTTGGACTGAAAGAAACGACCGAGTTTTCCATTGTAAGATTCAGGGGGGTGTATTCAATCTAAACTTTTAATGACTTTTATGGAATTTTAAAATCTAGAGGTATTCAATCTAAACTTTTAATGACTCTATATATGTTTAGTGGTATTCAACATGGATTTTGGTAGAGTTTTAAAAAGTCATGTGGTATTCAAACTTGACTTTTTAAAACTCTACAAAAGTCGAGAGGTATCCAAAAAATCCATAGATTTTAAAGGATTCTTATTTTATTATTCATGTACAAACCTTGAAGCCTTATGTACAATTGCAGAAAATCTAAAATATTCTTCCATCTATACCAAAGATTTTGATGGACTTTCTTTTTTGAAAAATACGCTATCTCTCTTCTATCTCAAGCCATCTATAGGGTTCTCTCCCTCAAAAAAATTTCTTCTATTCAAAGGTATGATTGGTCAATCTTGAATTTATTATATTGCCAATATTTATGTGTAAAAATAGATGAATTGTTGTTTTTTTTTCTTGAATCATTATGATTATTGTATTTCATAAATTGTTCATTTTAATAAAATTTTATTATGAACTTATAAAAATATTGTTCATTAATATATTGAATTGACATAAAGAATTGAAATTTTGATTTCAATAAATTGGATAGTTCATTTGTCGTTTTTCACAAATTAAATTTATTTAACCTTTAAATAATAAGTAAAATTTATTTACATTTTCATAAATAAAAAAAAATTAAAATTTAATAGGTTATACATATCCAATAATTATTTAAAAAAAATTAATAAAAAAATAAATCACAATTATAAAAGTTTACAAAAGTTTACAAAAGTCTACAAAAATCTTGAAAAAAAGTCTATAAAAGTCTATGAAATATGTTTTACAATTCCATGAGATTCTATAAAAGTCAATCAAAATCCATCAACTCCACAAAAGTTCACCTTTTAAAAATAGTCATTAAAAGTCATTAAAAGTTTAGATTGAATACACCCCCCTCAATCATGTATAGAGCAAGAGCGAAACAAATGGGAGTCTTTACTAGTTAACAACTACACCAGATGCTTATCAAAGAATCCAACCGAAGCAAAATCCTAAATGGCAAAAACCACCTGCTTGAGTCATCAAAATCAACGTGGATGCATCTGTTTTTACAGGTTCAGAATACTTTTGGGGTGGGGCTAGTTGGTAGAGACAATATTGGAACTATATTGTTTGCGCACGTATACTTTTACACATTGTCCTAAAAAGTGGTAGGCAGATGGTCACCCACCGCCTAGCGCTTAAATAGCCACTTAGGTGGTGTCTAGACAAATTTTTTTATTTAAATATCTAATTCTCCTTGTCCATCTACATATTAGTCTAATTATTCAAGTATATCGAATTCAAATTCAAAATCAGTGACATATTACTCATATTTATCCGATACAAATTGATTGAAAAATATGATAAACAATCTTTTTTAAGAAATAAAAATCTAAATAAAAAAATTATAGATTAAATTAAGCTGCCATCTAGTTGGTTCTAAAAATCGAGGTAGTGAGCGACCGCCCAACACCTAAATGGCCATATGTGACACCTTTTAGAACACTGCTTTTACGCGACAATATTACTCCTCATCTAGCTGAGATGCTTGCAATTAAAGAAGGTACAGAGAACACAATCAAGTTGAGATGGTCGAATATTATAATTGAACCTGATGCAACCACAACAATTTAAGCCATAAAAATTCATTCTCCTTTCTCCATGGATGCACCTGCTGCAGAGTATATTCGAAATCTATGCTCATCTTTATATCAATCTGCAATTCAGCATTGTCCTCGTACTCTAACAAAGTGAAACATGAATTGACTCGTTAAAGTTTTCAATCTTGTTGTAATTTCGATTTCTTAGAATTAATTCAGTTGTTCCTTTGGCCACTTTATCTCTTGACTTGCTGGTTTGAATTTGATTAACTAAATGTTTTCATTCTTTAAAAAAAATGTGACCAGACATTTTTTTTTTTGCCGAAATCTACAAATCATGTTGCAGACTTACCGGCATCTCATGGTTTTTATCTTACAGCTATCCCAAGTTTTTGGGAGATTTGTGATTTATTTTTCAGCTCTTTAGTTAAACTGTGACACGGAGAATTCCTTTATGAATAAATAATATTTGATTATTTTTTCAAAAAGAAAAAGTTGAATGTCTACGTCTAGGAAACTTAGGACGTAAACAAATCAAACTCGTTTAGATTGTAAAGCTTCGGAATCTAAGTTGTATATCGGAATGTTAAAATTTTCAACCGTTTTATCTCAAATAAAACTATTTTTTTATATATTTGAAATCAATCACAACTATTGATTAGAAATGTTCAACTACAATTTGGTTTTAAATAAAAAAATCAAAACAAACCACATTTTATCAATTTTACAAAATTTAAAATCAAACCAAACCAAAGCAAACCATTAATTTTGTTTTGGTTTAATTTGATCAGATTTGGATGACTAATTTTTTTTTTAGTTTCATCGTAAATTAGCGCATGAGATATTGCAATTTGCAAAATATAGCAATTGTGACTTGATAGAGATGAGTAAACATTTTATTTGACCGAATTATAAGCAAAAATCATACATTAATACTTGTTCAAGTTAGATAATTCTGCAAGTTATGAAAAACATAAACTTTTAGTATTGCAATTGTGTTTTTTTGGACTAAAATATGCAATAAATAAATTATCGATGTAATTGAAATGTTACAGAGCTCATCAATAATATAAACTAAAAATCAAATAAAATATTTATATATCCAAAAAAAGTCACCCTGAACGGACAACTACTATTGATTCATGGAGAACGGCCAACAATTGTTAGATAGTTTGGAAACTAAATAAGAGCTAATCTCGGCTCTTGCATCAATTTCTCCTTACCATTGAAGTACACATTTTTTAAGCAATAGTATAATGGATGAATGCATTTCTACCTCAATTGTTAAACTAAAAAACAATCACGAGTAAACGATTTAATGGAATGGAATTGGTGAAACTTACAATTTCATGGAACAAAAAACAGAGATCCCGTAAGAAACAGATTCTGTCATATTTTGGAACAGTATTAGTACAAGAAATATGTATAGAGAATAAATTGGCAAACTTAAATAAGCAGCATTCGTTCATACCATATATAAAAAATCACAAATATTCCCCGAAACCATACAAATCTAGTAACGGGCCATTCAAATACATGGTAAACAGATAATGAGCATGACCACCATCAGCTGTCCAAGATGGTTGATCAGAATTCAAATAAACTTATTATTCAATACACCTAAGTTTCTTACTCTTATGAAGGGGTGAAAATTAAGACAAAATAAACCTAGAAGGTCGACCCATTCCACCCAAAGTTGGAGCCCTGCAAAAAGAAAACTGATATCAAGGAGGGCAGAAACATGACATGAAATTTACGAAGTTAATATTATAAGACAAATATCAACCATTATTATATAAAATTACAAACACAAGCAAACCAGTACTTGATATCACAACTACATGGACGATCTCATCAATAGTGAAAGTTCATTCACAAGATTAGTACTGGTGTAAAGCATGCAGACATTGTGCATTTTCTTGGCTCTGACTGGCCTAAACAAGTAGCAAGAATGCAATGAGAAGACCCAAGAACAAAGCCAAGAACATTCAAAAAACAACTTAAAGTGTCGACTTCCTTGCCTTTGTATCATAAAATTTGAGGTAGAATCGTGACTTTGAGACAGACAACTTAGTCTCAAGTATGTTGGCAATAGCACCACTGAGCTTTTTGTTCACATCAGGGTTGAGACCACCAATAGAAACCAGCTCTCCATAAGCAGCAGGCTCTTCCGTCCCTCCAAATGCTATGGGTACAGATCCCTTCAGCACAATCATCACATACTGCAAAGAAGGATGTTGTAATCCTTAATTTTCCAAGTTAAGAACTGATATTAAGTGGAATAAAAAATGTTTCTACTTTCACACAATTCACACCATTCAACAAGCAACATATTTCATGATCAAGGCCGTAATTCTCTTTGTAGTAGAAATCCTAATAATTGGAGTAAGGATCTAAATATCGAAATTACGAATCAATGGATAATATACTGTAAAGTAGATTCAAGTTATAGTTTTCTCATCAATAATAGATCATCAACTCAAGTCCAGTACGTCTTGTAACAAGGTTAACACTTAAAAGCACCAATATGGAATAAACCACAAACTAATGAATATAAACATAGTTCCCGAATATTAGTGTTTTCAACATTAGAACTTAGGAGTAATTTCTTCATAGTGCACCAACTTAACAGAAAAGGGAAAGCATTGATACATTCAAGTTTCAGTGTCGACTTTGACACTATAAAAACCATACCGTTTTCAAATACAACCTTTAAGTCGAGCTCCTCCAAGTCCCATGAAAAATACCGATCTTTTAAGTTGGGATCTCCCGTTACGATACATATATTTAAATAAAGACTCTCCCATCTATAATATTAGTCTTTAAGTCAGATTCTTCCATTGGATCAGTATTAAAAACCTGATACATACTCAAATTAAGGTGCTTGGGAACACTAAATACTGATAGACTATTGAAAACACCAAAAATGGACCGGCATGAGGAGATGCTAATAAGTTCAGTAATTCTCCACGTCAGAATGCTACCATTTTATGTTCGGGATCCCAGCTCAAGACTCCATTCACTAACTCTCGGTTTCTTCTACACAGATTACCCAAATTAGAGAACATCAACTAGCACATCCAAACAATTAATAATCCATCAGGCCAGGGAATTCCACAGCATTAATGCCCATGGAACCACAAATCAGCCACAAAACTTTCAGAATATCATGAAAAATTAACCGCATTACGTCGGTTGCTTATAATATGCTACCGTACACAGCTAGTGAAGCATACATAAACTGGGAAAAATTAAAACAAGAAAACAAATAGATAGAATACAATAAAACATCAAAAATCGTGAAAATTCCTCAATAGAAAATTTATAACATAGATTGGAATCCATTTAACCATAGAGAACCAAACAAAACAGTGAATAGATACAGACAGCCTCCGGTTTTCCGATGATCTTGGCTACAGCGGAGGTTGCTTCAGAGAGGACAGTGGAGGTATCCACGCCCTCGAGGCTCACGTTAGTCGACAGGTTCAAACACGGCATCGTCGATAAACCCTGGGTAGCTTTTCTCGCAGGCTCTCTTCCTTCTCCAGCAGATTCAGTAAACCAAAAATAATTATTATTATTACCTTTTAGCCCTTATAGCTTGTGACAATACAATTTTTGGTCCTTCATTGTATTTTGACTTTGGTAATTGGGAGGCTGTCATGCTCAGGGACGGTAAATTTTCTCACGAATTTGGGGTTACAAGAAAAATCCGAAACGAAGATGGTGATTTCTGATTTTTTCGAGTTTGAGTTCGGGTTCTGAGATTTTAAGAAATCTCTAATGTAGTTTGGGTGGGTATGAGATTACTATCATCATCCCCGAACCCGCCTCAAAAATAATATCAATAATAAAATAATAAGATTATTAGTATCAATAATATAATAATAATAATATTTATTTTTTTAAAATATTGATATTATTATTAGTATTAATATTATCACTAATAATAATAGATAATAATAAGTTTTGATTTGAAAAAATCTCGGAATCCGTCATTGTCTTGTCATATTTTTGAAACGAGGATGGGGACGGGGATATGAAGTTGATCCCCGAAGTTTCGGGTTTGGGGATTTTTCGAACCCGAAAAAGCGGGGATCGGGACGGGTATGAGGTGGAGATGGAATTCGAGGATGGGGATGAAAAACCAACCCCCGTCCCATTGTCATCCCTAGTCACGCCGTCGCTTTACATTGAACGCAAACCTTGCTTTACTCTACACTTACACTTTTTATGTTCAAAATAACTCGTACAAATGAGGTTAGTTTGAGCAACATGTAAATACATTTGGAACAATAAGTAAAGTCGGAATTTGATAATAAAATATTTATTACTAGTTTGGCAATTATAAATTAACAATATGTTTTGTGAACCGATTATGTTAAAGACGATAAACGATAATAAAATATATTACATTGGTGGACTATAACAATCAAATTCATGCATAAATATACCAAAATTGCCGCAAATTAAAAGTGCAAAAGTTTTATAATGATATATAATTTTCATACAAAATAAAAACAATCAAATATCGTTCTACAATATAACAAAATTTTGTTTTGTTTCTTTAGAAAAATAGAAAAAATGCATTATGATTAAAAAAAAAAGTCGATTACAATTTAGAGGTATTGTTGGTACTACTCAATACGTTAAAAACCGTGAGAACAAATCGAGTCCCGAGAATAGAAAGCGTGCTTTGCAAAATCGAATGACATCTATCACTATGGTTTCAGCTTATTCTCTCTAAAAGTCAGTGATATCGATCATTTCATTAGAAACATGACAAACTCGAAAATTATGCATGTATATTATAAAATTAGACCACATTTACATTAATGCATGCATATTGCACATGACTCCGACTGAGTACCGAAATTGAATAATTTTCTATTCGTGTACTTTCTCTCCAATTCCAATTAGAGTTAGAGTTTTTTCGTTTATATTTTACATTAAACAAATTATAAATTATTAAGGTAACTAAAATGTCTAAACTTATCTTTTCGGATCTATATTCGGCCCAAATTAATCCTAAGACAAGTAGGATGGGACTCGTTATCAGGAAATTACGCTAGTACTTGACGGTTAGACCAACATGCATTGGCGAACATTTCATTTTAGATTACATTAAATATTGAAAATTTCAATTAAGTATATCAGAATATTTTACGAAATGTACTTTTAATGATAAATTTATGATGATGAAGAAGTAATGGAATTGAAGAATTTCAAATGTGAATAGTCCAATTAATATTCGAAAAATAATTCAAAATAGGATTCATATGATAAAAGTGAAAATCGACTTGAAAATATTAAATTGTACTGATCGAGTAGATTTTTTGAGATAGCAATTTGCTCAAAATCGGTGTGGGTGAATAATAAATTAATTTACCAACATACAATTACTTACCTATAAGGTTAACACTAAATCAGTTATCCGAAATTCGCAAGTTGTATAATTTTACAATTAATTTTTTCAAAAACAATTAAATGAGTTCAATTTTTATAATCATTATTGAAATATATATCAGTAATAATCAATATGATGAAATATGATACGATGAAATATGATGAATCAAACACATGATCCAATAATTTATTTCGGCTATTGCAACACAACTTATTAAGGGTCAAATATACCGATACAATTGAACGATGACATAGTGTGATTTTAACACACTTGTTTCTCAACGAGCACACCATCAAGTCTTAGACAGATTAAAACATTAACAAAATCACCAGAGTAAAAATCAGCAAATTAGATATGTCATTCCTAAAGATAATACATTTAAACTTTTTTTGAGGGGAAATTAAGTTTTTTGCTTTTTATTTTTGGACAAGAAGTGTCAACTTCGTTGGTCATTGCCCACTCAGCATCGTAAACTCAGTCTGTTCGGATTTAGTAGCTTTTTTTTAAAAGTGTTTTTTTTTTAAAATAAAGTGCTTTTATAGTTTTATATGCGTTTGGATTTTTATTATTGTGCTTTTAAAAGCACTTAATTAAAGTAAAATAAGTTTTTTTTTTCCAAAAAACCCAAATTTATACTTTTTATGTGATTTTCTAAATAACTCATATTAAAAAAAATGCGTTTTTCCATCTATTTATCCAAACAAACAACTATTAAAACTTTTACTTAAAAAGCAGTTTTAAAAGCCTAACTTAAAAAAACACTTCTCTAAGCAAAATGCGTTTAAATCCAAACTCACTCTTGATGTTTTTTTTACCCTTTCGTAGGCGAAATAATGAACTTTAACATGTGCAGAAATGAATGTAATCCAAGAAACGTGGATATAAAACTAGTTTTCAAAACTTTCAAAGCATCTCTATGCTCAAAAAAATCCAAGAAACAAACATGTGCAGGAATCAATGGTATCTTCAACAAGAAAGCAAAGCCAGGTTTCTAAACGATAATCAAAGATTAACAACAGCCTACCAAGTTTGGCACAAGTGAAATACATCCTTTTCATTCTAGCAGCTAACTTCTATTAGTGATGCAGTTCCTACAATGTACGAAATTAATGCTTGTCCAAAAACTTACCATATTTTCATTCTCAACCTTTAGAGGAGTTCGTTTCTGCTACAGTGCACAAGCCATCTATTTACTCCGTGTTTCTGTCATCAGAATAGGCAACATAGCATCAGAAGGTAAGTACTGAAGAAGCTAGAACACACAGCGTTAAGATTATATCTTGCCTCATTATTTGCCTGAGTAAAAGACCTTAACACCACCTGAGGGCCCTGCAATAGGAAGAGAATTCAGCTTCTTTCTCGACTGTAAAACCTACGATCCCCACTAATAACATTATATTTATATATAGACCTTGAAATTTTTGACACTTCACTTTTCTTACTCTGCTGCCTGAGTAAACTTTGCTGGAGACCATTTGTCAAAGCATAAGATGAAGAGAGAGATGCCTTCAATATGTTCACAGCCTGCAAAACCGATACGATGAGAATAGGAAATTTAATGTTTCTCTAAACAAGACTACTTATGACTTGATTGTTACCCCGTTCCTACATCGAGAACGTGTTTCTCTATATCACTTAATGGGATGCCCGTTTGTTGAAGCTTGGATAGACTAGAGCCAAAAGCTATTGTCACATCTAAATTATCAGTTACCAAGAAGCCGTTGGGTTTCAAACCTTTCGGATTAATTGTTCTCGAGTAAGCCAAACTATAATCAGGAATAAAATGTGAAGTAGACATTTTATAGCAGCGATGTCTTTCTGTTAAACAATTGTTGTTGTAAAATAACATGTGGGAACTTTGTTCGGTGAGAGGAAGAATTTGGTTGAACCAGGAAACATACTTTGGAGGGAGTCGGGGATTCAATATCGAATTGATTGAGTGATCCTGAGTATTTATGTGCTTCCCTCCGATCAAATTAGGAACAGATCTATACAAATTATCCATTGCGCCAAGACCAGAGTTACCGTCCAAGAGAAACAACACTTTCCCTAACGGAATGGTGAGCAAACTGAAAACAAAACAAACGAAGTCTTCCTGTGCATGAACTGCGAGGATTTCAAGCTGTGCTTACCCTTCTGAGACACAAATGGAATGTATTGGGAAGAGATCATTTCTCTTTCGTTAAGAATGATGTCTGTCAGCGGAGTGTTCGAAACCAAGAAACACTTTATGTTAGAGTAGATGCCCTACAAGTCAACTGTTGACTAGGGATTTTATTGACTCAAGTGTAATAAACAATCTTTATTTTAATATAATTCATTATTTCATGGTTTGTTAATTCTTTATCTGTATACCCATGTTATCAAACATAGATAAAGACCTTGATCATACTTTAATACAAATGAATCGTAATTCGATGTTGAAACTCGTTTGTAAATACTGTATGATCTAAACTCGTTCCTAGTCGATTCAGCCGCCTAAAACATGGATAAAGGTCGCTTGAGCTTGAGACTAGCATCTGTGATGTTGTGTACTGCGTTTCTTGGTAAGGGCATGGAGATGTCCAAACATGCAGATGGGTAGTCATATGATGATTATACCGAACAACCCTCCCTCGGACTTTCCAAGTGGTTATCATTCATCGAGAGGATAAGTCCGTGGTTATGATTGTACACCATTAGTCCTTACGACCCGGGACAACACTGAGGCTCTATATGCTAGGGCTGTGCTTTGACTCGTTTACCGGCTCCAGGAGAGTCATCAGGTGGCGAGGTTGGGTACAGTTGCGACACATATAGGAGCCAGTGTATTGTAGTCGGGGATTCACCGCTCACCTACGGGTGTGGATATCCTATGTGATCTAATGAAATAATAGTGCATGGAATCTCTGGCCAGAGTACGAGATGTACGTTGGAGAAGGAGTTCTCCAAATAGTACACGCGATGCCACTATTATAGTTATCACATAGTTATCGAATTAATATGCAACCCTCGATGAACCAATGGTTGCAGATTCGATCGGGATATATGAGATGAAGGGACCGTACTGTACGTTAATCATAATCGACTGGTTCTTGCAGGCACTATCAGTGATACCTAGGGGATCATGGGGCGATGCTACTAGACGCTCTTACCATGATCCGATGAGTGCAATCAGAAATGAGTTCTGACATTCTTGATCAAGGTGTTGATGAAAAGAATGGGGCTAACTAGGGTAAGCCCGAATAAAGGATTATGTCCTGAATCACAAAGAGTTGTGAACTCACGGCTAGCTGTATCCCTGAACCATTGAGGGTCACACAAGCACTGGATCGTTTGTTCCCGTTGAGAGAATAAATTCAAGGAGTTGAATTTATATTATGATATAGTAAATTCAAGGAGTTGAATTTATGATAATTAAATTTTGAGAAAATAAATTCAAGGAGTTGAATTTATGATATAGTAAATTCAAGAAGTTGAATTTATGAAATTTGGAGAAAATAAATTCAAGTAGTTGAATTTATAAAAATTGAGGATTTAATTTATTAAACTCAAATGTTGGGTTTATTAAATATTAAATTTTGGAGGTAATGTAAATTCAAGTAGTTGAATTTATAATTTAAATAATAAATTCAAATGTTGAATTTATAATGTATTTAATTTATTAAGCTCAAAAGTTGAGTTGATTAATTAATAAAATAAATATGGTGGATAATATGTTTAATGGGCTTGTAGGGGTACAAGTCCAACATATTAAATAATTAAAGTTTTAATGGACTTTGATTAAATTAATTAAACTAGTTGGACTAGCCCAATTAATTAAATCAAGCCCGTTAATGTTAATTATGTAATTAGGGTTTAATTTAAATATAAATAACACATGCAAACATCAAAACCCTAGCCCACCACTATGAAACCTACGTGAGCCTCCACTCAATAAAAAGGAAAAATCGGCCACCATTTTTAAAAAGGAAAAAGGATTGTGCCATCTCTCAATTATTTTTCTCTCCTACGAAAATATCTTCCATATTTTCTAGTGCAAGTTGGAAGAGGAACACACTATCTAGTCGTGGACTTGATAGGAGGATTTTTGAAGAAAGTTCGTAGGGAATCATCAAGAGCCAGATCTGTCATACCGGATCGGTTGGTGTCCACGTGATTAATTCACAAAGGTATAATGATTTACTCCCTATGAATGTTTTGATAAATCATACGAGCGCCTAAAGCAATATTATTTTGTTTTTCAAAATAAAATAAAAATTTTAAATCTTCCGCTGCGTTTGGGCGTGTAGAAAACCGGATCCAACAGTGGTATCAGAGCCAGGTTTTCTGAATCGTATGATTTAAATTATATTGAATAATTTGTTTCTAACCACACAAGAAAATTTTCAGAAATATTGATGCACCATAAAAATTAAATTTTTCGGAAAAACAAAAAAAAAAAAAAAAATTTCGTGATCTGCCCGGAACTGTTCCGGGCAGACCCCGCGCAGGGCTGCGCGCGCAGCGCGCAGCGACCTGCGCGCAGGAACGCGCAGCGCGCGCGCGCAGCGTGCGCTCGCAGAGCGGCGCAGCGTGCGGAACGTCCGCACGCTGTGCGCCGCCCCGCGCGGCGCACAACGCGGCGCAGCGTGCGGAGCGTCCGCACGCTGCGCGCGGCGTTGCGCGCACCTGTGCGCGCCTGCGCGCACAGGTTGCTGCCACTGCCCGAAACGTTCGGGCAGCGGGCGGGCAGCGGGGGCGACGACCCGGGATCGTCTCGGGAAGCGTGCAAAATTGATGGGCTTGAATTGTTTGGGCCCGGGGTGCAATTTTCTGATTTTTCAAAATTATGGGGAAAATTGATATTTTTGAAATTGATTCAATTTTTTATTTTGGAAAATTAATTTTTGGAAAATTAATAATTTTCTTGTAAAATAAATAATTAGAATATGATTTTAATTATTTATGGTAAAAATGAGTTTTATAAGAAATCAATTATTATTGATTTAATTGGAAATTAAATAAAAGAGTTTATTTAATTTATTAAATTCTTTAATAATTGTGGTGGTTAGTGATAAAATTATTAGATATATGATTTATCAATTAATTAAATTGTTTAATTAAATTGATGTTAATATTTGATATTAAATGCATGAAGGATGATCGAGAGCCTTGACCAATGTGTTAGGTGTATGTTAGGATATTTTACTGTTTTTATTCAATTTTATAATATTTGATATTATTAAAGTGGGCCTGGTTTATGGCCCGTTCCCACCCCCATGAGATGTATCCCTTATGTGACATGGCTATTCAAATGTAATAATTAGAAATAGTGGGAGATCAAGACTGGAAGATGGTGGACCCGATGATCAAGATGAAGACATGTAAAATATTGGAAGCTTTTGTAATAAGTTGCATTTGCATCCCTGCATTCACCTAGGTTTGGACCTGGATCCATGTATGGCTCACATGGATCTATTAGTGTTGGCAATCGATCATCCTTATTTATTGTTGAATGTCATATTATGATATATGTGATATATAGTAGTATGCATGTATGTATATTATTATATAATATAGTTGCATGAATCCGGCAAACATACAAACTCGTGGCACGCGATTTTCAAATAAAATGATGAGACAAATTTTTTTAATTAAAATCCCTCATTTTGAATATGATTCAAAATTTATATCAAACCGAATAAGTAAAAATTAAAAGAGTTTAATTTTTCCTTGCCTTCCATCAACCGTGGTTGCATGTTGATCGCTACCCGCGGACAGTGTCTGGCTCATATTATTGGAGAGGCCTGTACGCCGGAAAGCTGTGACTTCCACCGGACATATGATGTGAATTGAGTGGAACTCCCATGACTTCGGCTCATATTATTGGGGGAACTCATGGCGACCGTCCACTACAATTCAATATTGATGGGTTGGTTTGACACGTGAAAATAAACGGTGTCATATTATTGGGTCCTTATTAAACGTGAGGCAAAACACGCGGAGGTTGCATAGGGATGCAATTGGACTCTACCTTTTAGAAATTATAATTGGCTGATATTATTCGGGATTATAATTGGCTAATTGGACTCTACGTGCCTACTAAGGAAATACGATTTCCCTTTTTCATCAGAGGGTGGTGGAAATGTCAAAATAGTGGGAGGGTAATTTATAAAATGAAATCCATATTTTATATCTTAGAATTATTTTAAAATTATCAGTAACATTTATCTGTTTTCATTTTCAGTATATATACGATGTCTACTCGTAACCCGCTTTCAATCATTCTCGATCAAAACAAATTGACTGGCCCTAACTATAATGACTGGTTTCGAAATTTAAAGATTGTTCTGAACTCGGAAAAGATTCTGTATGTGCTTGATAAGAAGCCACCGAAGGAAGCACCTTCAAATGCCACTCCGACTAAATTGGCTGAGCTTGAAAAATGGTGGGACCATGACATTCAAGCTAAGAGCTACATGTTGGCTTCTATGTCGAATGAACTGCAGAAGCGGTTCGAGGAGGCTGTGAATGCTGCTGACATTCACTTACATCTGAAAGAATTGTATGCTGTACAAACTCGTTCAGAGAGATATGCTGTTGTTAAAGAACTCATGACTACACGCTTGCGAGATGGGGCTTCGGTCCATGAGCATGGTGTTAGGATGATTGGGCTCATCGAGAAGTTGGTGGGACTCGACTTGGTTATCCCTAGTGAGCTCTCGACTGATATTCTCTTGCTGTCTCTGCCCTTCTTCGTTCGATGGATTTGTGGTTAACTTTAATATGAATAAGCTTGAGGCCACCCTTGAAGAGTTGGTCAATATGCTTACTAGTTATGAGGCCACAATCAAAAAGGATAAGCCTGTTTTTCTAGTGGGTTCTTCGTCCTGCACGAAAAAGGGAGCCCCATACAAAGGCAAGAAGCGTTCTGCCCCTCCAAAGAAGAACAAGCCTAACAAAAAACCATACAAGAAACCTAATCCGGGGCCCACAAAGCCTGACAAGTCAGAACAAATCTGTTTCCACTGCAACAAGCCTGGACACTGGAGGCGTAATTGCGCGGAGTATCTTGCTCAGAAGCGTTCTGGTCATGGTATGTTTTATATTGAAGTTAATGTTTCTATTAATTCCTCTTCTTGGGTATTGGATACCGGATGTGGTTCTCATCTATGCAATGATTTGCAGGTGATGGGAAGAAGCAAGAGGCTTAGAGATGGTGAGACCTTTCTAAGACTAGGAAATGGAGCAAGGGTTGCTGCTACTGCCATTGGAGACATTACTTTAATTTTGGACAATAATTTTAAGTTATTTTTGAGAGATGTTTTATTTGTTCCTGAATTGGTTAAAAACATTATTTCTATTTCTATGCTTGATAGGGATGGTTATTCTTGTGTTTTTGCTAAAGGTGTTTGCAATTTATACAAGAATGAATGTTTGATTGGAACTGGAGAATTAACAAATGATCTCTATAACTTAAAATTGAAAGAGATTCCTTTAAACAATGTCCAAGCGCATACGAAAACAACAACAAACAAAAGAAAAATAGAAAATCCAAATCCCGCACAAATGTGGCACGCTAGACTAGGTCATATTTCTCAAAGAAGGATGCACAAGCTAGTGGGAGAAGGCATGTTTGACTTGTCAGACATAAATTCTCTACCTACTTGTGAGTCCTGTCTAAAAGGAAAAATGACTAAGACTCCATTCAATGGAAAAGTAGAACGTGCACATGGTCTATTGGATTTGATCCATACAGACGTTTGTGGCCCGCTAAGTGTTAGCACAAAATTTGGGCATTCCTACTTCATTACCTTTACTGATGACCATTCGAGGTATGGGTATGTTTATTTGATGAAACATAAATCTGAAGCATTTGAAAGGTTCAAAGAGTTCAGATCTGAAGTAGAAAATCAGCTAGAAAGAAGTATTAAGGCACTTCGATCTGATCGAGGTGGAGAATACTTGAGTGCTGAATTTTTGGGTTATCTAAAAGAGAATGGGATTCTCTCACAGTGGACTCCACCAGCAACACCACAATTGAATGGTGTTTCTGAACGTCGTAATCGAACATTGATGGACATGGTTCGATCTATGATGGGATTCACTGAATTGCCTACAATGTTTTGGGGTTTTGCGCTTGAAACTGCGGCAATGTTGTTGAATAATGTCCATACTAAAGCAGTGGATAAAACACCATATGAGATATGGATGGGGAAACCTCCCAAGTATTCTTACTTGAGAATATGGGGATGTCCTGCTTATGTGAAGCAGACAGTGGGAGACAAATTGGATAGTAGATCCACTTTGTGCTACTTTGTAGGATATCCAAAGAATTCTATTGGATATTATTTTTATCATCCTAATGAAGCAAAAGTGTTTGTTTCAAGAAATGCCACCTTTTTGGAAAGGGAGTTTCTATTAGATAGAAAAGGCAAGATGATAGAACTTGAAGAAATTCAAGATACTCCCTCAACTTTAGAAGTTGAACCTAATCCCCTAGAACCAGTAGTTGAAGTACAAGCTCCTAGAAAGTCTGATAGAGTTATTAGACCACCTGCCAGATATACACTTCTTCATGAACAAGGCCATGATGAGCCTTGTGTTGGATGCGATCCAATGAATTTCAAAGAAGCAATATCTGATACTGATTCAACTAAATGGCTTGAAGCCATGCAGTCAGAAATGGACTCTATGTATTCAAACCAAGTCTGGACATTAGTGGATCCACCTGAGGGAATCGTTCCCATAGGATGCAAATGGATCTACAAAAGAAAGCTTGGGGCGGATGGGAAGGTAGTGACCTTCAAAGCAAGACTGGTTGCAAAAGGTTATACTCAAAAGCAAGGAATTGACTATGAGGAAACTTTTTCACCAGTAGCTATGTTTAAGTCCATTAGAATACTACTAGCCATAGCAGCATGGTATGACTATGAGATATGGCAAATGGATGTAAAGACTGCATTCCTCAATGGAGACATCAAAGAAGAAATTTATATGTCTCAACCTGAGGGATACACATCAGTAGGAAGTGAGCATAAGGTATGCAAACTTCAGAGATCAATATATGGTCTCAAGCAGGCATCAAGGAGTTGGAACCTCAGATTTGACAGCACTATCAAAGAGTTTGGTTTTGCTAAGAATCCCGAGGAACCATGTGTGTACAAGAAAGTTAGTGGGAGTGCAGTGACATTCCTGGTACTTTATGTTGATGATATCCTGCTCATTGGGAATGATATAGGATTACTGCAATCAACTAAAGTATGGTTAGCCAGTAAATTCTCCATGAAAGACATGGGTGAAGCATCCTATGTATTAGGAATACAAATCTATAGAGATAGATCAAAAAGGATGTTGGGGCTCACCCAAGCCACATATATCGATACCATTATAAAACGATTCTCTATGGAAGAGTCCAAGAGAGGATACTTACCAATGTGTCATGGTATTACTCTATCTAAAGCTATGTGTCCCAAAACTGATGAAGAGATAGAGATGATGACACGAATTCCATATGCGTCAGCCATTGGTAGTATCATGTATGGTATGATATCAACACGTCCTGACATTGCTTATGCTTTGAGTGTTACAAGCAGATATCAGGCGAACCCTGGTCCAATGCATTGGAAGGCCGTGAAAGATATTCTTAAGTACTTGAGAAGGACTAAGAACTTGTTCATGGTCTATGGGGGTGGAGAATTAAAATTGGAAGGCTATACTGATTCTAGCTTCCAATGTGATGTAGATGATTCGAAATCGACCTCTGGTTTTGTATTCATGCTTAATGGTGCGGCTGTCTCTTGGAAAAGTTCCAAGCAAGACACCGTTGCGGATTCCACCACTGAAGCTGAGTACATTGCTGCATCTGCTGCAGCGAAAGAGGCAGTTTGGATGAGGAATTTTGTCCAAGAGTTGGGCGTTATTCCTAATGGAGTTGATCCAGTCCCGGTGTACTGCGACAACACTGGTGCCGTTGCGCAAGCAAAGGAACCAAGGTCTCATCAGCGATCCAAACATGTACTGAGGAAATTCCACATCATCCGGGAGATTGTGGGAAGGGGAGACATATCAGTCGAAAGAGTCCCCTCTGCAGATAACGTTGCCGATCCACTTACGAAGCCCTTGCCAGGACCATTGTTTGAGAAGCATCGCGAAGCAATGGGATTAAAGTTTATGGGTAGTTGGCTCTAGGGCAAGTGGGAGATTGTTAGAGTAGATGCCCTACAAGTCAACTGTTGACTAGGGATTTTATTGACTCAAGTGTAATAAACAATCTTTATTTTAATATAATTCATTATTTCATGGTTTGTTAATTCTTTATCTGTATACCCATGTTATCAAACATAGATAAAGACCTTGATCATACTTTAATACAAATGAATCGTAATTCGATGTTGAAACTCGTTTGTAAATACTGTATGATCTAAACTCGTTCCTAGTCGATTCAGCCGCCTAAAACATGGATAAAGGTCGCTTGAGCTTGAGACTAGCATCTGTGATGTTGTGTACTGCGTTTCTTGGTAAGGGCATGGAGATGTCCAAACATGCAGATGGGTAGTCATATGATGATTATACCGAACAACCCTCCCTCGGACTTTCCAAGTGGTTATCATTCATCGAGAGGATAAGTCCGTGGTTATGATTGTACACCATTAGTCCTTACGACCCGGGACAACACTGAGGCTCTATATGCTAGGGCTGTGCTTTGACTCGTTTACCGGCTCCAGGAGAGTCATCAGGTGGCGAGGTTGGGTACAGTTGCGACACATATAGGAGCCAGTGTATTGTAGTCGGGGATTCACCGCTCACCTACGGGTGTGGATATCCTATGTGATCTAATGAAATAATAGTGCATGGAATCTCTGGCCAGAGTACGAGATGTACGTTGGAGAAGGAGTTCTCCAAATAGTACACGCGATGCCACTATTATAGTTATCACATAGTTATCGAATTAATATGCAACCCTCGATGAACCAATGGTTGCAGATTCGATCGGGATATATGAGATGAAGGGACCGTACTGTACGTTAATCATAATCGACTGGTTCTTGCAGGCACTATCAGTGATACCTAGGGGATCATGGGGCGATGCTACTAGACGCTCTTACCATGATCCGATGAGTGCAATCAGAAATGAGTTCTGACATTCTTGATCAAGGTGTTGATGAAAAGAATGAGGCTAACTAGGGTAAGCCCGAATAAAGGATTATGTCCTGAATCACAAAGAGTTGTGAACTCACGGCTAGCTGTATCCCTGAACCATTGAGGGTCACACAAGCACTGGATCGTTTGTTCCCGTTGAGAGAATAAATTCAAGGAGTTGAATTTATATTATGATATAGTAAATTCAAGGAGTTGAATTTATGATAATTAAATTTTGAGAAAATAAATTCAAGGAGTTGAATTTATGATATAGTAAATTCAAGAAGTTGAATTTATGAAATTTGGAGAAAATAAATTCAAGTAGTTGAATTTATAAAAATTGAGGATTTAATTTATTAAACTCAAATGTTGGGTTTATTAAATATTAAATTTTGGAGGTAATGTAAATTCAAGTAGTTGAATTTATAATTTAAATAATAAATTCAAATGTTGAATTTATAATGTATTTAATTTATTAAGCTCAAAAGTTGAGTTGATTAATTAATAAAATAAATATGGTGGATAATATGTTTAATGGGCTTGTAGGGGTACAAGTCCAACATATTAAATAATTAAAGTTTTAATGGACTTTGATTAAATTAATTAAACTAGTTGGACTAGCCCAATTAATTAAATCAAGCCCGTTAATGTTAATTATGTAATTAGGGTTTAATTTAAATATAAATAACACATGCAAACATCAAAACCCTAGCCCACCACTATGAAACCTACGTGAGCCTCCACTCAATAAAAAGGAAAAATCGGCCACCATTTTTAAAAAGGAAAAAGGATTGTGCCATCTCTCAATTATTTTTCTCTCCTACGAAAATATCTTCCATATTTTCTAGTGCAAGTTGGAAGAGGAACACACTATCTAGTCGTGGACTTGATAGGAGGATTTTTGAAGAAAGTTCGTAGGGAATCATCAAGAGCCAGATCTGTCATACCGGATCGGTTGGTGTCCACGTGATTAATTCACAAAGGTATAATGATTTACTCCCTATGAATGTTTTGATAAATCATACGAGCGCCTAAAGCAATATTATTTTGTTTTTCAAAATAAAATAAAAATTTTAAATCTTCCGCTGCGTTTGGGCGTGTAGAAAACCGGATCCAACACTTTAGCAATATCATCATCTGGCACAATACAAATTATAACAACACTTCAAAATCTGTTTTAGTAGAAAATCGAAATGAAAAAGAGAGGCTTCACCTTAGAGTATCCGAAAATCACCGTTCTTTCCATGAGCCCATCCGTGTATTCAACATCTGAGTCGCAGAGCATTTGTAGCTCAGATTCTGGTGAATACGGCAAGATTTTCAAGTCATCCGTGACAATAAAAGATTGAGTATGTGAGCTGACAAAAACACCACCTTCTGAGGGACTTTCGAAGTTTGAATCATCCACACTCACTTCCAAATTCACTTGTCTCCCACAATTACATGTCATTTTGTCATAATACAGGCTTACAAATTTGGGAAAGATGCGCAGTCACTTCCTGGACAGATGTAGTACTTGATTGGGGCAGTGTCATCAATGTTGAACTTTAGTTTCTGGCAATGAACTTGGAATGAATTTCTGGGTTGCTGCAGCAGCAACTTACTTGTCTCAAAATAAAAGTTGCTCGTATCCAGGTTTTCCAAGGCTTTATACAGATAGCTAAGGCTTCCAAGAACCAGGGCCTCGTTGCCATAGTGCTGGACAAGGAGTCGCACTATGGTCCCGAGAGGTAGTGTCAGGAAACTGAGTAATGTGTCGACAAAGTCACGACCCACTTTGGCGTAGAGAACCTTGTCTCTTTGTTCATTTATTACAAACGTCGAAGACAACTGAAATTCATCTCCCTCGATGGACATCTGCACAAATCAATACTGATGATTATAGTCCTTGCGAGGCTCAAATGTGCAATGGAGTATATGCTGTTAGAAAGTGTTAGTATGAAGCAGAGAGATAGAGGAATGAAATTCCATTGAATGGAGAACTGAAACTTAACGTTCCAACTAATTCATCCATATATCTACATATGCTAATCCTAAAACACATCTGTTTGTGTTAAACATACAACTGCTTCATCAACATATGATTATCAAAACTCACAACTAACTGCATAATGTTCACTAATTCTCATTACGCTATTCCTAATTAGCGATATAATTTAAAGAATACAAAGATCCCAAAATCCATTTCGCTCACACTTTTTCTCAACGGAAACAGCCCCGAGACTCAACAATTACAACAGATTTAACATCGATTTCAATTTCAGGTGGTATTTAGGACAAAGAAACATTAGCTTCTCGC
This sequence comes from Primulina eburnea, assembly GCF_022965805.1. NCBI lineage: Eukaryota > Viridiplantae > Streptophyta > Magnoliopsida > Lamiales > Gesneriaceae > Primulina > Primulina eburnea. Next base: position 41,895,994 of record NC_133108.1, on the reverse strand, counting down.
TTATAAAATCTAAATCACGATGTTCACCCCTAAAAGTCCTTAATTAATCCGCACGGATAGAAGGAAAACAGAACAAAACCAGCATGAATTTAAAACAGAAGCTGTCTGGCACAAGTCGATCAATTTAGCAAGCATTCATTCAGTTAATCAAAAGTTTAAAATCGATCAAAAAGAAAAACTCAGCCGAATTCGAACTTACGTTGAGTTCGCGCTTTCGAGCACTGTTCTCTCTCCTTTAACTGTTCATGTTGTAATAAAAGAACTGCCAGATGTCGGGTCATGAGTAGTCTTTTTATTATTGTTCTGATATGCTTTGGAATTGGTTCAGTAATTTAATAATATTTAAAAAATATATCAAAATCTTACCGAGCTTATTTGTTATAAAATTAATTTACTTATATTAAAAATTAAATTTAAATGCATATTATAAACAAATTTCCAAAAAAAAAAGAGAAAAAAGAAGTAAAATTACACTAGAAGCAAAATTATTGCATCATAATTAAAATTCGATTAATTAAATAATAAACAAAATAAAAATTAGGCTACATAACAGAACCAATTTTCTATTATTTCAAATCGATCAATCAAATAAGTTGCCGATTTTTCGTACTCTCTTTCTTTGCTAAGATTATATCTATAGCCTCATTATTTGCCTATTCAAAACACGTTTCACCACCCGAAGAACCTGCACACAGGAAGAAGATTCAGTGTCCTCACAAATGAACATTATATGTATATAGGAAAGGAATTTTGTTATCTTTTCCATACACTTCATTTTTCTTGTTTTGCGCCTGCGTAGGGATTGCTTGAGGCCATTTGTTAGAGCAAAAGATGAGGTGAGAGATGCCTTTAGTATGTTTAAAGCCTGCACAAGCAATGCGACGAAATTAGGAAATTTAATGTTTCTCCGAATAAGACTAGTTATGACTCGATCTTTACCTCTTCCATTCCTATGTCAAGAACGTGTGTCTCGATATCATGTAATGGGATACCCGTTGCTTGAAGCTTGGAAACACCGTAGTTTGCACTCGATGTCATCACTACTAAATCATCCGTTACCATATAGGCATTTGGTTTCAGACCTTTCAACTCATAATGATCCATATCACGCGAATCAGTCATTTCAAGATTCCTTTGGTGTCTTCCTCTAAAATCGTCGTATTTGGAAAGCAACATATGGGAACTTTTTTGGGCGAGAGGAAGAATCTGAGTCACCGAAACGTAATTTCGAGGGATTGTAGGATTCAATAACGAGTTGATTGAGTGATTCTCGGTATTTATGGACTTCCGGACATTCAGACTTGGTATGCATCTATACAAATTATCCACACTGCCGAGACCAGTATCGCCATGCAAGATAAACTCTGCTTTTCCCAGCGGGATGGTGAGCAAACTGAAAAGGAAATCAACGAAGTCTTCTTGTGCTTGAACTGCAAGGATCCTGTTTGTTGAATTTTGGACAAAGGCCGTAACTCTCATCTTTTTAGACATTAATAATTTCCTCAAGTATTTAACCATCCGAGGCACAAATGGAGCAGGTACTATGTCAACATTGGCCGAGATCATCGTGCTTTGGTTAAAAATGACGTCTGTAAACGGAGTCTTCGAAATTAATGAGCACTTGAGCAATTTCATCATCTGGCTCGTACAACACAGATTAAATTAATTAATTAGCAGCACTTAAAAAATCTGGCAAAGTATAATGAAGTCAAAAAGGAAAAAAGGGAGGCTTCACCTCTAAGTATCCAAAAGAGACAGTTCTCTCCCGCATCATGCTCTCGACACCACAGGCGTCCCGGAGAATTCGTAGGCCATCTTCTGGTAAATCCGGAAAAACTTTCAAATCATCGGTGATGATAAATGATTGCGGTGAGGTGACAAAAACACCACCACCCGAGGGAGTTTCGACGACATTCACCGAACCCCCACAGCAACGTATAAGCTTGGCGTAATACATGACATCTTTTGTACATCTTTCAGATTCAAAGTTTCGACAGATGTCATGGTTGGTGTCATCAATCCTTAATCTCAGTTTCCGGCATTGAACTTCGAAATAGTTTAGGGGCCTGAGCAGCAACCACCTATCCACATCCCAAGAAAAGTTGGTAACATCCAGGTCCTTCAAGCCTTTATACAAAGAGGTCAGGCTTCCAAGACTTGGGGCCTCGTTTTCATGTTGCCGGACTAGGAGTCTCACTATGGTCCCAAGTGGCAGTGTGAAGAAACTAAGTAAAACGTCAACAAAATCACGGCTCACTGCGGCGTACAGAACCTTGGTTTCTTGTTGGTTTAGTACAACTCTCAAAGAGAACTGAAATTCCTGCGCCGCGCCTGACATCTTAAGGAATTGTAACTGAACGTGATTGATTTGCAATGCGCAGCCACAAAGTCGATACAAATTATATATGACTGGTAAACTTGCGTATTTAATCACGCAAATAGTAAAAGATCGCTATATTTTTGTATAAGAATTGAATAATGAAATCATGATGTAATTGGTAAGAGAATATAAGTGGGAAAGGAATGAAATAAATTTACTTTTGGTAACTAAATCATCTTCTAATTTAATTCTTTTTGAGATTCAAAAGTTGGTTATTTATTTATTCTTATTATTATTATTAAACTCTTATCTTTGTTGTTATTGTTTATTACTATTGTTACTATAATTATGGCTAATATTAAAATGATATTCATTATTAGTTTTTCCTTTATTATTAATAATTTTATTGTTAAATTCTATTAATTATTTTTCTTTCATCGATTCAAGGTAAAACCCAAAATAGAAGAAAGAAAACGACTCGATCAATTTGAAAAGCCCAAAACATATGTTGGATCAAAATAAATCAAGGAGAATTTATTTAGAACAATGGATGAAAGATAACAGTTGAGACAAGACTTCGTGGCTGGAGAGATTTATTTTCATGGACGAAATCCTATGTTATACTTAATGTTCCAAATCATGTTACACATTGTTCGAATAAGCTTTGTTTATACAAACTATACATAATTAAACGCATTAAACAATGTGGATGAACAATATGCACAAATCATTACTAAAATAATATGATAATAATGGACTGCTAATAATATATTTGTCCCAGTTGATTTTACTTGAGACAATTAAATATCAACGTGATTAAAAATTCAATTCTTTAATTATCATAGTTTCTAGAGGTAGAATTAATTATACCTGACTTCTCTGAATTAATTTGGATAAATAAGATTCCTTTTAAAACAATAAATAAATGCAAAGATCAATTATTTATCACATCCTACAATAATCAATTCAAGCAAAATATATTATCAAACTTGTGTTAAGAAACAATGATATGTTGGACTTTTAACCTTTCTTATAATCAATAAATTACAAGAGTTTACCCGTCAAAAAACATTTTATAAGCATTGTGTGATGGTAGAGTTGGTGTTTTATTAATAATTAGATTACTAATTCAAAGTATACAATATCTCAAATGATTTGACAAATTCAAATATGTGTTTGAATAGAGGGATTCGAAATCATGAATTTTAAATTCATTTATCTGCTTGAATGAATTTACTGAAGATAAGTGTCATTTCAAATTAATTTGTAAATCTCTTCCTCCAAATCAAATTATTTCAACCAAGCTAGTGTAACATGCCCTTGAGTTGAAGAATTTAATTTGGATGAAAAGATTTTATTTGTTGAAGGATTTGATGATTGAATTTCAAATGACATACATCTTGTTTACTTTAATTCTACCACAATTACTATGAAATTGTTTGACTTGACAATCTAAAATTTTGAAATCCGAATATTCAAGCGCAAAATTCTCAAATGATAGATATTGAATCATAATACAATATATGGTAAGTTTCTTGTGAGACGGTCCCACGAATAGTTATATATGAGACGGGTCAATCCTACCGATATTCACAATAAAAAGTAATACTCTTAGCATAAAAAAGTAATATTTTTTCATGGATAACCCAAATAAGATATCTGTCTCACAAAATACGAACCGTGAGATCGTCTCACACAAGTTTTTGTCTATTTGGGTAAGTCTCTTGTGAGACGGTCTCACGAATATTTATCTGTGAGACATGTCAACCCTACCGATATTCACAATAAAAAGTAATACTCTTAGCATAAAAAAATAATATTTTTTCATGGATGATCCAAATAAGAGATCTGTCTCACAAAATACGAACCGTGAGATCGTCTCATACAAATTTTTGCTTATTTTTGGTCTATCTGGGCACACCAAAAATCTTTTGGAAAACATCCTCCGTTTTTTGATTTCCTACTCAATCAACACAATGTCAAAAAAATAATTTTCACTCATCTTTAACTTCTCCCTCTTCACGTCACTTCAGTCCCCCCATTCCTTACCCCCATGTTTTTCTATTTATACATCCCTTCCATAATCCCTTTCTTTACGGGGAAAAAAGGAAGCAAAATCGGGTTTTTCCATTTTTTTCATTCGTCTTTCCACAATGATTTGGTTTTCGTATGCGTCCAAAGAGAATGAACTCTACAATCAAATGCAGAGAATGCCATAGGTTTTCCTCCATAAATAAATGCGTAAAAGGATACTTTTGGGATAAAGATTTCATAAAAGATATATAGATAGATATATATTAATAATGAGAACTGAAAATTAATTAAATATTCTTGTTTGTTATCAATGAAGATTGTGTTTTTTATGATACAGTTCCATATACTATAGTCATATTTATCTATAGTGAAAAATAATAATTTTAGCGTGAAAGATGATGATTTTTTATAAGTTGAGGTGGATTACCGACTAATAAAAGTTTTTGTGATCAATGAATTGTGACTACAAGTCAGATATTTCCAAGTGGCACAATCATAACAAGAATATCGTTGATTTTGCAAACAGTAATGTTGGAGAGGATTTGTTAACGATTGTTATAGTATGTTCTCATATAACAAGTCATAGAAGTAATCTTTTGAACACCAGATGACCTAAATATATTATACTTCTAATAACTCTAATCAAAATTAAATTATTTTGCAAAGCAAATATTTTTGCATTTTCATCATTCTAATCGACGCTCAATCGATATTATCAACATATATCGACTAACTAAAATAAGTTTCCCTCTTAAAAAATTGGTTCTCAAATAATTAAGTGATTGAAATCAAAATACAAACAGCAATCTTAAGAAACCACAAGATTGACAGAAATTCTTCAAATTACTATATAATGGACCATGTTGTGTATATATAAATGATCGAACACGCACTTAGAATGTGTGTAGTATTTATAACACCAAATGAACAAACACAGAGGTAGCAATGTCGCCGGAACGGATCAGATTGGTTACGAATTAGATTTAATCTATTCCGGACTGTGGAATAAAATAACCAGATCATATCAAGTGATAATTACCAAGAAATAAATTACTAAAAATTCTTATCATAGTTCATAAATTAAACCTGACATTCGTCGTTTTAAGACTGAGTTTATTTCATCCTACCCATGTGGACATTGTCCCCATGATAGGATGACGATGGCCAAGATCTGTCCATGTATATGTAAGACCCATTTTTTTTTGAAATTGTATGTGTGGCAAGATCTTATCCATTGAAATGAAGTGAGTGTAATGCCCACATAAATAGGATCTCATCTACCGAAAGACTGGGTCTAAGAAAAGTTTCATAAATAAACAATATTCATTAAAATATTTTCATACGCGGTAACCCTAAATTCCAGTCAACCATAGATATTGAAAAGAAAAATAGAAACAATTTCAAAAAATAAAATAAAAAATAAAATGAAAATTCAGGAGCCGACAAAGGCAGCTTTGTCTTGTTATCGCACCGGCAACGATCTGTCCAATTAAGCTTCTGTATCCCTTCAAAGTACAACTCTCCACGCGGCAAATAGCTGTTCTCTGACTTCCACCCGGTTTATTCGAGCCCACAAGTTTGAACCAATGATTTGTAAAAGAGTCGAATATGTATTTTTACATGGATTATAATATGAAATATTTTATGTGATTAGCATTTTTTAGGGTTGACTTGAGAAAATGTATTTGAAATTCATGTATTTTAATTTTAATTTTATTAATATTAATAAAATAATTGATTAAATCTTAAATTCATGATTTACTTATTTACACAATTACAAAAAAGAATTAGTTTTCAGTGACATTATTATTAAATGAAGAGTAGATCTCATGTGAGACCGTCTCACGGATCTCAATCTGTGAGACGGGTCAACCCTACCCATATTCATGTCGGCAATGCAAGGGGGGGACCAGTCAATACCTGCATTAAAAACATGGGTTGGTTGTAGGCAATTTGAAGTGGAATTGCGTGATGAAATTGCCAGGCAGTTTCCTTGTTCACACGGTCCAGAGGCTCTATAAATAGAGCTCCCCCCTTCATTCTGAAATTATCCCTTCTTCGAGTTTTCTCTCATCTTATAAGCATTTGAGTGCTTAGTTCTATAATATTTGTGAGGTGTTTTGTTCTCCTGTATTAAGAGAGTGTGTGTTCTCTTTGGAAACACATTGAGTGAGTTGTACACCACAAAATATTATAGTGGAAATTCTTTTCATCTTGCCCGTGGTTTTTACCCTAATAATTTTTAGGGGTTTTCCACGTAAATCTCGGTGTCCAGTTTATTCTTTATTTTCGGCTTTTATTATCTCAAATTCCGCACGTGGGACCAACAAGTGGTATCAGAGCCTTGGTTTAAAATTTCTTAAAATTCTGAGTATGCTCTGTGGTTGCAGCCTAGACTGATCTTCCACATCAGAAAAGATTTTTCGAGATTTTTTATTTAAGGCGGGATTATTTTGTCCGGTCTACTAAAATTGTCGTAGACATAATGGCGGGAAGGTACGAGATAGCAAAGTTCAACGAAAGCAATTTTATGCTGTGGAAAATAAAGATACAAGCAGTTTTAAGAAAGGAGAATTGCTTGGCGGCTATTGGAGATAGACCGGTGGAGATTACAGATGATGGAAAGTGGAACGAGATGAATGATAATGCTGTTGCCAATTTACACTTGGCTATAGCTGACGAAGTTTTGTCAAGTATCTCTGAGATAAAAACAGCCAAAGTTATCTGGGATACTCTGACAAAGATGTACGAGGTCAAGTCGCTACACAACATGATTTTCCTAAAGAGAAGGCTTTATACTCTTCGGATGGCGGAATCTTCATCGATGACCGACCATATCAACACACTAAATACTCTATTTGCCCAACTCACTTCCATGGGGCATAAAATAGGGGAAAATGAACGTGCAGAGCTTCTACTTCAAAGTCTACCAGATTCATACGATCAACTCATCATCAACATTACCAACAATATTCTGATGGGCTTTCTAAGATTCGACGATGTCTTAACTGCGGTTCTCGGAGAAGAAAGCCGGCGCAAGAATAAGGAAGATAGTTTGGTATCCTCGAAGCAGGCAGAGGCGTTACCGATGATAAGAGGAAGATTTATGGACCGTGACTCCAGTGGGAGCCAAAGACGAGGTAGATCAAAGTCCAGAAGTAAGAAGAAAAATATTTACTGCTTCAAATGTGGCGGTAAAGGGCACTTCAAGAGAGAGTGTACGAGTATCGATAAAAGTTCTCAAGGAAATGTGGCCAGTACTTCAGGCAGTGGTGAAATATTATTCAGCGAAGCAGCAACAGTTGCGGAAGGCAGGTACAAATTTTGTGACACATGGATAATGGATTCAGGAGCGACGTGGCATATGACGTCTCGGAGAGAATGGTTTGATCATTATGAACCAGTCTCAGGAGGATCTGTATTCATGGGAAATGATCATGCCTTAGAAATCGCTGGGGTCGGTACTATCAAAATTAAAATGTTTGATGGCACCATTCGCACCATACAGGAGGTACGACATGTGAAAGGACTGACGAAAAATCTTTTGTCCTTGGGGCAATTGGATGACATCGGGTGCAAAACTCGGATCGAGAACGGGATCATGAAAATTGTGAAAGGAGCGCTTGTGGTTATGAAGGCGGAAAAGGTTGCTGCAAATCTGTATGTACTTTTGGGAGAAACACACAAAGAGGCAGAACTAGCTGTTGCATCAATTGGTTCAAGAGAAGAATTAACAGTGTTATGGCATAGAAAGCTCGGGCATATGTCAGAACGGGGGTTGAAAATTCTCTCAGAACGGAAGCTGCTGCCGGGACTTACAAAAGTGTCACTACCCTTTTGTAAGCACTGTGTTACCAGTAAACAACACAGATTAAAGTTTGGCACTTCTACTGCCAGGAGCAAAAGCATATTAGAGCTGATTCATTCGGATGTTTGGCAAGCACCGGTTGTATCCCTAGGAGGAGCGAGATACTTTGTCTCGTTCATTGATGATTTCTCTAGGAGATGTTGGGTGTATCCAATCAAGAAGAAATCAGATGTTTTCCAGATCTTCAAAGATTTCAAAGCGCGGGTTGAACTTGATTCAGAAAAGAAAATCAAGTGTCTGAGGACTGACAATGGAGGAGAATATACCAGTGACGAGTTTGATGCATTTTGTCAACATGAGGGCATCAAGAGACAGTTCACGACGGCTTACACACCTCAACAGAATGGAGTGGCGGAGCGGATGAATAGAACCTTGTTGGACAGAACAAGAGCTATGTTGAGGACTGCGGGTCTAGAAAAGTCATTTTGGGCGGAAGCAGTTAAAACCGCTTGTTATATTATCAATCGTTCTCCTTCAGTGGCGATTGATCTGAAGACTCCGATGGAGATGTGGACTGGGAAGCCGACAGATTATTCTCATTTGCATACATTTGGAAGTCCGGTGTACGTTCTGTACAATGAGCAAGAAAGATCAAAGTTGGATTCTAAATCCAGAAAATGTATCTTCTTGGGTTATGCTGATGGAGTAAAGGGGTTTCGCTTGTGGGATCCTACTGTTCACAAGCTTGTCATCAGCAGGGATGTTATCTTCGAGGAAGATAAAGTAAAGGGAGACAAAGGCACACAGAATTCAGAAACTACTATTTTTCAGGTAGAAAATAAGACAGACGAAGGTCAAGTTTCTTGTGAAGCAGTACCAGAACACGAAGAACAAGAACATGTTGAGTCTGAAGTTTCCAATGTGAGGCAGTCAACTCGAGACAGAAGACCACCAGGTTGGCTTTCAGATTATGTCACTGAAAGCAACATTGCATATTGTCTATTATCAGAGGATGGTGAGCCATCGAGTTTCCACGAGGCTACTCAAAGCTCGGATGTATCTTTGTGGATGATAGCAATGCAAGAAGAGTTGGAGGCATTAGACAGGAATAAAACTTGGGATCTTGTTACACTACCACGAGGGAGGAAAGCTATCGGCAACAGATGGGTCTATAAGATCAAGCGAGATGGCAATAACCAAGTGGAGCGGTATCGTGCTAGATTGGTAGTAAAAGGGTATGCTCAGAAAGAAGGCATTGACTTCAATGAGATATTTTCTCCTGTGGTTCGGCTTACAACAGTCAGAGTAGTGTTGGTATTGTGTGCGGTGTTTGACCTACATCTAGAACAGCTAGATGTAAAAACGGCGTTTCTTCATGGAGATATTGAAGAAGAAATCTATATGCTCCAGCCAGAAGGTTTTGCGGAAAAAGGCAAAGAGAACTTGGTTTGCAGGTTGAAGAAATCTCTGTACGGTCTCAAACAGGCGCCGAGGTGTTGGTACAAGAGATTTGATTCCTATATCATGAGCCTTGGATACAACAGACTGAGTGCAGACCCTTGTACGTATTTCAAGAGGTCTGGTGATGATTATATTATTTTGCTGTTGTATGTGGACGACATGTTGGTAGCAGGCCCCAACAAAGATCAGGTCCAAGGATTGAAGGCACAGTTGGCTAGGGAATTTGATATGAAGGACTTGGGACCAGCAAACAAGATTCTAGGGATGCAAGTTCAGAAAGATTTGGCTTTCCCAGAAAAATTATTTGAAGAAAGTCTTGCAACGCTTCAACATGCAAGATAGTAAGCCAATTTCGACCCCTCTTCCTGTTAACTTCAAGTTATCCTCCGAGATGTGTCCTAGCAGTGAAGCAGAGAGGATGGAGATGTCTCGAGTACCGTATGCATCAGCAGTGGGAAGTTTGATGTTCTCCATGATATGTACAAGACTGGACATTGCTCAAGCAGTGGGAGCAGTTAGTCGGTATATGGCGAATCCTGGAAGAGAGCATTGGAGCACTGTTAAGAGGATCCTTAGATACATTAAGGGTACCTCGAATGCTGCATTATGTTATGGAGGATCGGATTTTACACTCAGGGGCTATGTCGATTCAGATTATGCAGGTGATCCTGATAAGAGAAAATCTACTACTGGTTATGTGTTTACGCTTGCAGGAGGATCAGTAAGCTGGGTTTCAAAATTGCAGACAGTTGTGGCGTTATCTACAACAGAGGCAGAATATATGGCAGCTACTCAAGCTTGCAAGGAGGCAATATGGATTAAAAGGTTATTGGAGGAGATCGGGCACAAACAAGATAATGTTCTTTTGTTTTGTGATATGCAGAGTGCCTTGCACATCGCAAGGAATCCAGCCTTTCATTCCAGGACGAAACACATTGGAGTACAATTTCACTTTGTGCGGGAAGTAGTAGAAGAAGGAAGCGTGGATATGCAGAAGATCCATACGAAGGATAACATTGCTTATTTTCTGACCAAGCCAGTGAACATTGAAAAGTTTGAGTGGTGTAGATTCTCAAGTGGTCTAGCGGAAACGTAAGCAGCAGGTAATGGCAAGATTGAAAGGATGTGTGGAGATGTGTTTGATTCTCAATCAAATCTCCAAGTGGGAGAAATGTCGGCAATGCAAGGGGGGGACCAGTCAATACCTGCATTAAAAACGTGGGTTGGTTGTAGGCAATTTGAAGTGGAATTGCGTGATGAAATTGCTAGGCAATTTCCTTGTTCACACGGTCCAGGGGCTCTATAAATAGAGCTCCCCCTTCATTCTGAAATTATCCCTTCTTCGAGTTTTCTCTCATCTTATAAGCATTTGAGTGCTTAGTTCTATAATATTTGTGAGTTGTTTTGTTCTCCTGTATTAAGAGAGTGTGTGTTCTCTTTGGAAACACATTGAGTGAGTTGTACACCACAAAATATTATAGTGGAAATTCTTTTCATCTTGCCCGTGGTTTTTACCCTAATAATTTTTAGGGGTTTTCCACGTAAATCTCGGTGTCCAGTTTATTCTTTATTTTCGGCTTTTATTATCTCAAATTCCGCACGTGGGACCAACAATTCACAATAAAAAGTAATAATTTTTCATGGATGATCCAAATAAGAGATCCGTCTCACACATATGACCCGTGAGACCGTCTCACACAAGTTTTTGCCTTAAATGAATTAGATATTCATTTTAATTAACCTGAAATATTATATAATCATGTCATATATGGATTTGAAGTTAATAGTCTTATTTTTCTAAAATAACAAAAATACATTTGAGATCAATGAATTTGAAATATATCAATCCAAATATGACCTTATAGTCGCTTAATCGAACTTTGGATTATTATTATTAATATCTAATTGTAAGGTCGAACTAATGGTTTCGGCTCTTGCCTTCTTAATCAAGTGAATAAATAAATCATATGTTTGCTACTTTTGTTTTTTCTTTTACTAATTAAATATTTGTTCATTAGCATTGATTTTTCATTTTAACTTCTTCTGTATAATCAACCATTGCTAAATAATCCATAAAAATAATTAACATTATATCAAGTCAACTGCTAAACATAACAAAAATGACCTTATTTATACAGAAAAATAATAATTGTATGCCCTTACTCTTTCAATAATAAATTAGATATATATGCTAAAATAATTAAGACAAAAACTTGTGTAAGACGGTTTCACATGTTGTATTTTGTGAGACGAATCTCTTATTTGGGTTATCCATGAAAAAATATTACTTTTTATTGTGAATCTCGGTAGGATTGACTGTCTCACAGATAAAGATTCGTGAGACCGTCTAACAAAAGACCTGCTCAATAATTAAAAAGAGGCGATGTGAACTTCATGGACCTAAAATAAATTAGTAGTATTGCACATGGGTTTCGCGTATCTTGAATAAATCTGGATGTAAAAATACTGATATTTTATCAATATTTTCTATATATTTCTATTAAAACGGGTATCGTTTTAAAATAGTAAAAATTACATCAATATATTAAGATATTATTATAATAAAAATTAATTTTCTAATTACTATTAAGTAATTTAAAATTATTTACAAAAATATGTAAGGTACAACGAACCTTTATTCTCTCATTAATATTCCAGTTTGGACATATTCGTCAAATGCTATAAATTATTGTGGTTTAGAATTATTAGAGGAAAGAAGGAATTTAGAATATCGAAAAACAATCTGACCAAAGTATAATAAATATATTTTAAACGCGATATTTTAGAAAGAACAAGGAAAAAAATAAGAAGAAAATATATTTATTTTATAAAATATATGTATAGATTTTTTCAATCTAATTAATTGTCCTGTATGATTCTTCAAGTTATTCAAAATAAATAAATTATATATTTTATCTTATAATTTAAAAGTATATAAAATGATCAATAACATTGTAGTAATTTTAGAATTTGGAAATATAGAATATGAAATAGGGCAATTATAACTTTAATTAGGCAACCAAATTAACTAACATATTTTATGATATTTTTATCAAATGAAAAAACTAGGTATCTTTGTTTGTTCACTTAAATGCACAATGTAGTTATTTTAAGATTCAGATTCTGTCAAGATAGAGAGTTGATCTATTTTGAGATGATCTCGTGAATATTTATCTCACACTGTTTATCCATGAGATGAGTCAATTACCTTTATATTTACAATGAAAAATAATATATTTGGTATAAATAGTAATATTTTTCATTAATAATCAAAATAAGATAGATAAATAAATAAATATATATATATATATATCACAAAATTGATCTGTGAGACTGTCTTAAATGAGTTTTGTGTTATATTGATGCATTTGAAATTATGTGTTTTAAATTTCTTGAGTTGTGTGGATTGACAAAATTCAAAGCTTGAGTCGATTTATTTGCTTTGGAGTTATAGATTTAATCAAACGATATACATTTTATGCGTATATTTGAAATTCACCATAAATACCATCAAAATTGCATAACTGCATAAATTGCTATTTTGAGTATAATAGCAAATCCATCAATATAAATATACAACCTAAGTGAATATCAAATTCACAGTATATCGAGTTGAGTAGGTCTCCTACCATATTCACAATAGAAAGAGTATAAAATGCAATACTTTTTCATCAACGACCCAAATAGATATATGTCTCATAAAATACGATCCGTGAGACTATCTAACATAAATTTTTGTCTATCGAGTTAAACAATTTGAGTAGTAATTGTGATGAATTTCAAATATACCTAATACCTACATACGTTTCAAACTTATTTCTAAAGACTACTACCAACTATAATTTTTAGTGTGACGATAAACACTAATGTATTGTGTGTTTCATTCTCATTAACTACATATTAGAAGCAATAATTGCATGAAGAACGATGTAAATGTTGTACGTGTATAGAAATGCAGTTACGCTCGAATTTTATGTAAAATTTGTTCAATTTTTTTCCCAGATATAACTTCTCAAATAGGGATGGCAACTTTCCCCACGGATTTGGGGCCCCGCGGGGAAAACCTGAAACGGGGATGGGGATCCCCGATTTTTTTGAGTTTGGGTTCGGGGATGTGGATTTTTTAAAATCCCCGATGTATTTCGGGACGGGTATGAGATTACTATCACCATCCCCGAAATCCCCGAACCCGCCCCGAAAATAATATCAATAATAAAATAATAGTATTATTAACATTAATAATATAATAATATTATTATTTTTTAAAATATTAATAATCTTATTATTATTATTATTGATATTATCTCTAATAATAATAGATGATAATAACTTTTGGTTTGAGAAAATCCCCGAATTCGTCATCGTCTTACCATATTAATATTTTTGAAACGGGGATGGGGACGGGGATGAGAAGTTGATCCCCGAAGTTTCGGGTTTGGGGATTCTCCGAACCCGAAAAAGCGAGAATCGAGGCGGGGATGGAGGTGGGGATGGAATTCGGGGATGGGGATGGTAATGGCAAACCTGCCCCCACCCCGGCCCATTGCCATCCCTATTCTCAAATCCAAAATTTTATATATATATATATATATATATATATTTATATATATATATATATATATATATAAAAGCGACGAGTACATGAAAAAAAAAGTCTTGGGAGTGATTTTGAAACATTAGTTGACCAAGTCATATATATACACAGATACGCAGACTCTACGAAGTTTAAACGACGACAAATCAAAGCCCCCATTCACATGAATCCCTCTGAGTTGTCTCCTTAAATCTCTCCCCATCATACATAATTACAACAACTAAACAAACGGAGGATTCATTGTTCTTCCACCCCGAGTTTTCCTTACTTCCATGATCTTCATTCCTATTGAGGTTCGTTCCATTTCCGTCGTTTTCTCTCCGCGAAATGCCAAGCGGCGGAGCAACCATTAATTCGTCCACCGCCAGCAGCCCAATTCACGGCGGAGCCACCGTTACCCACCACCGACGCCGCGTTCCTGATTCGATGAATGATCAGGAGAAGCACAAGCCCTCCGACGCGGTGCAGATATCCTTAGAGCATTCGAAGAGCGACTTAGATACAGAATTGTTCAATTGTAACAATGGCGGTGTTATGTACCCGTACAACAGTTTGCATCATCACCACCCGGCTGTTAGGTACTTCTTGGCACGTAAGAGCCTGCCGGAGAAATGGGTTTTGCGCGTGGAAGAATGTGTTGTTTCTGTGGGGGGAGCTTTGAATTCTTTGACGAAGAGGAAGCATTTGGGGCGTGTTGTTTTTGTGTTGCTTTTGATGATGGCGGTGGTGTCAGCGTTCCTGAAGTTTTCTTTCCTGATGGTCGGCGGCGGCGGCACGGCGTCGGACATCGCCAGAAATTTCATGCGGCCGAATTTCAGGAATGAATATTCATATAACGCTCAGAGGGAGATCTTTGGGTCGGAGTCATCGAGTTCTGTCGGGCAGAAACGGAAGATGAAGGAGTTTCCGGTGAGTTACATGGCTGTTATTTGTGAATAATATTTAGCATTAAATTTAGAATGAGCTAATTCCACAGATTACCTTAAATTCAACGAATGTTTGGAATATTATCAGTTGTTTTTTGACCCACGAGAAGTTAATGAATAATGGGTGGCAACCGCGTTGGAATTCTCCTCGTTTTTTCACTTCTCCTCATTTTTTCTTCGACCATTATTATATTCTGTTTATCAATACTGTCACATGTGAGATATCAGAGTAACTATATTGAGGATTTGCATACAAAAATTATAAATAAAATTTCTCTTTTAATTCAAAGAACTCTTTTAAATTGAAAATAATTTCATTTAATATTATTTGATCAAATTAAAATAATAATAACACATATACGTGTAAATTTTTTACTAATATCTTATAAAAATGGTGCATTAATGACCGCTGGGCATTTCTACCCCTTGTTTTTCCTAATACATTTTTTTTTCTTGCGGAGTTGAGCCATCTTTTCTAGTACCATGTTAGTGTGCCACGTCTTTTTGAAAAATGAATTTCCAAAAGACACTAAATTGGAATGTGTTGCGGTCATTTTGTATTTTTTTCTCCGGAAAGGCGATTTTATAAATATGGGTTGGATTTTGATTACGTTAGATACATATATATATATATATTCTTATATATATATATATAAGAAATGAAAAAAAGAACTTGTTTTCCTCCACTTATGCTTACATTTTCATTTATGACAGGTCCCAGAAATATGGACGAAACCGAACAGTGACAACTTTTATCAATGCGTTTCGCGACCACGAAATCGTATGAGTATGTCGAATCTTCCCTACTAAAAAATAAGTCGACTCATGCAGCAAACCATTTTCTCTTCTGATGATCATTATGCTATAAATCCTTGCAGAGACGGGAGCTGCCACAAACGGCTACATTTTGGTTCATGCCAATGGGGGATTGAATCAAATGAGGACAGGAGTAAGTCCTAACTTTAATCTTACATACCTTTTAGCCCACAGGCCTTCTTAAATCGAATTTTTACACTATGAATTCGCAAATTTTTCACCACAGATATGTGATATGGTTGCAGTGGCAAAGATAATGAATGCCACACTTGTCTTACCTTCCCTTGATCATGAAAGCTTTTGGACAGATCCTAGGTATGATTCTTTAGAGCCGAAGATTTTTTGTTTATTTCATTTGTTCTAAGCTTATGTTATCTCCACAGTGGTTTTAAGGATATTTTTGATTGGAGACGGTTCATCGATGTCCTAAGTGACGATATTGAGATAGTTGAAAAGTTGCCAGAACGATTTGCTAGAGTGAATCCTGTTAACAAAGCACCTATTTCTTGGTCTAAGGTACATATGACTTAAAGAACAGAGAAAACAAATACAGACTGATTATAAACTTTCGTTGAGTTCAATCTAACGTGGAGGGTTGACATATATACAGGCTAGTTACTACAGAAAAGACATTCTTCCTCTGCTAAAGAAACACAAGGTGATCAAATTTACACACACGGACTCACGGCTTGCAAATAATGGCCTTGCCTCGTCTATCCAGAGGCTAAGGTGTCGAGCAAACTACGAGGCCCTTCGCTACACACCTGAGATCGAGGCTCTTGGAAAGAAACTCGTGGATAGACTTGGAGAGGAGGGTGAACCCTTTATTGCTCTTCACCTGAGGTGACAATTTCACCAATTTCTCTAGCAGAAATTGAATAATTTTCTTGAATTCAACTGAACTTATGTGTATCTCTATTTTTCTCAGATATGAGAAAGATATGTTAGCATTCACAGGTTGCAGCAACAATTTGACTGCATCTGAGGCTGAGGAGCTTCGTATAATGAGGTACAATGTGAAACATTGGAAAGAGAAAGAAATCGACTCCAAAGAAAAGAGACTTCAAGGGGGATGCCCTATGTCTCCAAGGGAAGCTGCGCTGTTTCTCAAGGCAATGGGGTATCCTTCTTCAACCAGAATATACATCGTGGCTGGAGAAATTTATGGTAACAACAGCATGGATGCACTTCGGGTAGAATACCCAAATGTTTTCTTCCACTCTACTCTTGCAACAGAAGAAGAGTTGGGGACCCTTTATCAACTATCAGAATCGCCTTGCTGCCCTAGACTACATTATAGCATTAGAAAGTGATGTTTTTGTTTACACATATGATGGAATATGGCAAAGGCTGTGCAGGGGCACAGGAGATTCGAAGGGTTTAGGAGGACGATAAATCCCGACAGGTAATTAATTAATCAACTGCGAGTTCCATTTCTCTTCATCGGTTTACAGCAATTTCTATTATTCACCTAAAGGACTGCATAAACAATAACGTTTAGATTGTTGTACAGCCTAATTTATTTTAGCTGTACCATAGCTGTAAGTTTCGGGACAAGAAATACTCAGCCTTATAATTAGTACTAGAACTAAAAGCGCATCTTTGATTTCTATAAATTATTGGAATGGGATGCGTAAAAGCAACAAATGCGCTCATTGATGTGAGTAGTTAAACTTACAGGCCATATGATTCAATTATCTAAACAGGATGTTTGGATCTTGTATGATTCAAATATTGAGTCTTAACGTCACTAATAGCGATAACTTTTGACATAACGAAAGCCGTTCGATCTTAGACTGTCCTCTTTGTATTTTTGTGCTGAATCGAACCTGAGCTCTTGCGTCTTTTGCTTTGCAGGTTAAATTTTGTTAGATTGATAGATTTATTGGATAGGGGATCAATTTCTTGGGAGGATTTTGCATCTGAGGTCAAGAACTTGCACGCCGACAGAGTTGGAGCGCCATACGAAAGAAAACCAGGAGAATTAACTAGACTAGAAGAGAACTTTTATGCGAACCCTTTTCCTGGTTGCGTTTGTAACAAAACTCAGGAGCAGATTAAACATCAGCAATTTGATCGAAGACCTGGCCTAAGAGTTGCTTCTCAACGTTAGGCTTTTCTCCATTTGCTAGCATTTTTTTTACACCTAAAACTGTAAAGTACACGAAGAGATACATACAGGTGTGGCAAGAAACTGGATGTCCACCAGCCTTGAGAAAATTAGCAGAAATGGGATCACAAAGGTACAGGTGAAAATTGGTCCTAGTGTCGTACAATTGATAAAATATCAAGGTTTTAAGAGCTTGAAAAGTGGTTAGACTTTGGAAAACACACCGCAGAGCAGAGGAACACTATATTCTTGCTGCAATGTACAGATTTTTTTATTTCTTGGTTCAGATTTACAGAACGTAAATGAATTATTCTTTCTTATACTTCTTCCGCACGATTTTATAGATTACTGTTGTGAGATTTTCTTAGCAAAGAAAATCAACATAAAAGGGACAATAATAAAGGAAGAATAAGCAATTTCATAATGTCACTGGAGAAATCTGACAAGCTTGTACTTGAGAATACGTTAAAAACGATCCATTCATTTACCAAGTTGAAGCTGTATTCTAATGATCACAACATAGTTAAAACTTACCACATAATGATTGATCATTAAATTACAACACAAAACTAAACCAACACATTCCAAGCACAAAAAACAAGGAAAATATACAAACAAAAAGCAACCAACCAATCTGCAAGTTAAGCACTTACTTTATACCATCCTCTATGGTTTTGTTTGCAGAAACACTTAACTTTTTGTACTCGGATTCCTCGGGTTGGACGTCGTACTCCTCCGGCACCACAGGCCGCCTTTTCCCAAGAATGGTCCACACAGACAAAACAAAGAAAGCACCGAGCGCTCCAAATCCAGTGCCAAGAATTAGGGCAGTAAGTATCCTTAAGCACAATCGTTTCTTCTGGAAGCTCTCACCTCGTTCCCCTTGTGAATGAATTTGTTTGGATCCACTGGTTCCGAATGCATCCAATGCGGCACAGTTCTCGACTCAAAACGTAAAGAATAAATGCTACATGTCTGAGATGAATTCCCCTTTAAAGAGCTTAATCCTACCGAGACATCCATCCCTTCCCACATATTTGACAAGTCTATGGAGTAAAAGAGCAATGGTTCGACAGGCCTCTCGGAACCCAATTTACTCAACCTAATTTCGAATGTTTCTGAACTGGCTTCATAATCAATCCAAGCTTGTAACTTTTCTCCACTAGTCAGCTCCAAATGAATCGATGAAACGTTACTTACCTTAACCGACACCAGGCTATCAACATCAACCCCGACATGATTACCATTCACATCGCCATACTTCTCATCCTTAAACGTATCAAATTCTATAGCAAGAAACTGAAGTTTTCTCTCATCAAAAGGATTCAAAAGAAATCCACTAGGAACCATATAAAAAGCCAATCCATCCCCATTTTCCCTAGACATAGAAAACACAAAATGCATTGAAAAAGATACCTTCTTCCTCAAACCCACATCTACAAGATTAATGGGATTCTTTAGTACAATCCTCCCCGCACCAATAACCCCTGAACCAGAAATCTGAACTGACGAACTACCATTATCCACCTTAGCATCATCATACAGAACAAGCTGTGAAGTGAAGTTCGAATCTTTACCGAAATTCTTGAAATAAAACGATCCATTCGAATCTGCAGACAAGGCTCTCAAGAAAAAGCACAGCAACAAGAAAGCCATCAAGTCCCTTGACGACGAGAACGAAGCCATTCTGGATCTGACTATGTTCCTCAGCTACAGCCTATAGCTCGAGCTTCTCCCGTCCTATATCCTGGAATCACAAGGGTTTCTTGAGAAGGAAGAACCCGTGAAATATGATAAGATCAATTTTTCTTCAACTTTTTTCCAGTTTTGAGCGCAGAGAGAGATGTTAGCTGCAGAAAATCTCGGGGAACTGGGTAAAGTATAAATTGAACTCGGAGGATGTGAAATTAAATAAGTTTGTTTTGTTTATGTCCTCTCTCTCTCCTCTACACTTTACAGAAGAACAAAGCAACACAATATAACTAGGATGATCTCCTTTTGTTCACAGTATCCGTCCGTAGCTTGGCCCCGTCGAATAATAATATTAGCATCATTTATTATCTTCTTCTGTGTAATATGTACTTGTCAGCTTTATAATTTGAGTCAATATGAATAAAGTTGTCTCCCACATGCAATGGAAAACAAGATTCCTCTGTTCAACAACTTTACATTGTGCACTAATATTTGAGATCAATCCAGAACCTATTTTGCTGAAAACAAATTCGATTTATTCTCAACTTACTACCGTGTAGCGAGTTGAAAGAGGAAAAGGAGAAAGATAATTAATGCCCGCGTGTCCATTTGGTCTTGTTGACTCATACATATACAACGGTCCAGTGTCCGATTTATACATACACTTGATTTGTCTGTATATGACCATATGGTTACAAAACATACAGACAGAAAAGCAGAGGGTCTGGATATAGAGATGACAGCGTGATGTGTGGACCTGTGTGTGGAAGAGGGCGACTCGGGGATATTTTTATAAAAAAATAAACCCTTTGTTTTTCTTGATCATGTGCGGGAAGACCCACCGTAGGGGTCAAAATCAAAATACTAATATTAAGATTTGGCGTGATTCTTTATAATATAGAATATTTTGGAGTGTAAAATTGGGTTATAGCGTCATAAACTGGTCAATCAGTCAGTGAAAGCATTGCTTGAACAATTGAATTTTGTTTGTCTGCAATTCTAGCAATTATTTGATTAGAAAATAGGGATGACCTCCGACAAGTAAATTTTACCAAATTAGCTTTTATTTGACTGTTATTTTAATGAGTGCGTCTCATGTGAGCCCGTCTCACGGATCTTAATCTGTGAGACAGGTCAACCTATCCATATTCACAATAAAAAGTAATACTCTTAGCATAAAAAATAATACTTTTTCTTGGATAACCCAAATAAGAGATCCGTCTCACAAATATGACCCGTGAGACCGTCTCACACAAGTTTTTGCCAATTTTAATACATAATTTGTGAGAGTTACATGTTCAATTATCTACCCAACAATTTTGCTATGTTACACACCTTTTAAGTCATCTACAAAGCTTTAATTTCTCCAATGGATTGCCAAAATAGAGCATCCCTGCGCCGATTTGGCGCAAGGGTTTTCTATTTTTTTTTTAATTTTGTTATTTATATTTATTATATATATTTATAAATATTATTTAAATAATAGTATAATATTTCTTTTATTATTTTAATAATTAAATATTTAATCATAAAAATTATAAAATAATAATTGTTGCTTTTTAAAATATTTATTTACTTTAATTTATTAATATTTTAAAAATAATTTGTTTTTATGATTTTTAATTAATATAATTTAATATAAATACAAAAAATTAATATAACAATACAATTCATAACTAAATAGAAAAAATAATTGAAATACAAATATAACTTGAAATACATAATTCAAATACAAATGCAAATACAAAGACAATATTTAAGGAAAATACATTTAGAAATAAACAAACTAAATAATCAATAATCTGGTAAATTTGATCCGAATCATCCAAAATCACCCAAATATTTTCAAAACATGTCAATTAATCATATATTAGGTAAAATATAATAATTAAATTATGTACTTAAATAATATTATTTAAATTTATTAATAATAAAACATTAATCATAATTAAAAATATATTAAATAAAATATAATAATTAATACATGCAA
This sequence comes from Primulina eburnea, assembly GCF_022965805.1. Classification (NCBI taxonomy): domain Eukaryota; kingdom Viridiplantae; phylum Streptophyta; class Magnoliopsida; order Lamiales; family Gesneriaceae; genus Primulina; species Primulina eburnea. The sequence continues at coordinate 41,874,243 of NC_133108.1, read as the reverse complement.
AATAAAAAGAATATTTCGAGAATATTTTTTTTGGTGTAAAATTCGAAGTAAAGAAGTTGGATATGGATATTGTATTTGGTACAGAAATCGCACTATTTTAGTGTAAAATTTGCACCAAAATAGATTTTGTGATTGGAGATAACCTTAAGTGTAACATAGCAAAACTAATCTACTCAATATTTAAGTATTTAATCATACGTATAATTATTGTTAATTAGATGATATGATGATTCCATCGCCAGAAGCATTTAATAGGGTGCATATGATACTTTAATAGAAGTGGAAACTTGGTCCCCCTCCCCCTTTACCCACTTCACTATTGCTTCAAACAAAGTTTTTGAGATACCTCGAGAGCAATTCGTTTTAAGATCAACTCGAAATAAGTAAAATACAAACTTTAATCGAATTCATATTTTACCTTGACCACACCATAATACATCACAACAGGGAAAATTCCAGGAGTTAGTAGAAAGCATGCAACAAACAACAAATTGGAACTAGCCTATCGTCAAATCTGTGATGTTAATGCCAGTGTTTATTCGAATACTCACTCCATATGAACTATATCACCCAGCAAACGTGTATCTATATGCACTTGTTGCATTCATCAAATTCTTTCACCTAGTTTGTAGGGCCAAACCACTCTTTCGAGACGTATATTTTGTTGCAGTGCTGTGGCAATAAAATCCAACAAGTCTGCATTTGCTGTTTGTCAAGTTGTCTCCGTGACAATTTCGCTTACATCGATATCTGCTAAAGTTTCCTTCCCGAATAGCGTAAAGCAAATGGTTGCCTGCAGGAAAAAAAACACAAGGATTCAACCAAGTCAACTCTCAACCCTGACAATTCCTTGTTTTCCGTTAAGAATGATTCACATCCAGTCATCTAGGTACAAATGCTTGCTTAATTATGAACTGAGGAGTAATACTTCACATGTTTCATAAACTAAAATTTACTCAAGCAGGCGATGAGATTTTATCCTAGTGCAAGCGTTATGCAAGGTGAAGCCGTGAAGATATGCTGGTATCACAGTTCGTAAAACATATCTGGATTTCAGAAACGAAGACTAATTTCTTAAAAGTTGAGGGGAAGGCCGAAAGAGTGAAGTGCTGCTTTGGATCAATAATTGCCCTTTCTATATTGTGTATTTTGTGACTATTTATGTAGAATGTCGATCAAAACATGGCTATAGAATTACCATATGGTTCAAAAGACTTTGAGTTGCTATGTTAGCTATTAGCTATAAAGTTTAATACAAAGACATACGCTTGATCTTAAAAGCTCTGTCTTGAATGAGGGATAAGGGAAAGTCAAGCTTTTGTGGAACTAAGACCTCACTTCTACCAGACAGGTAAATAGTGAAGGGATTATTGTGGGATATGCCGTCCTTCCCTCTGTTTTGTTTTCATCCACAAAACAATTAGTTTCATGTTTTCAAATAATCATTCTCAAGCAGGATGGAAGTAAATATTCTACATCGTCCTAAAAACAGCAAGAGGATATACCAGCCCAGTTTCATTTATCTTTTTAAGTGTGCCTGAAAATCCAGCAAAACACCCTGATGCAACTTGGACAGTTGAACCAGGTGTCAAGGGAGTTGCTTTCCCGACGATTGGCTGTTTTGCCGCTTTTTTACCTCTGCCTCTTGCAGTCATCATGGTATTTGATTCAGCATCATCTGTAGAGACCGAAGGAAACACTACATCGATTCTCTTGGAATCCTGAGTTCCCACACTTTGCTGCTGTTCTTCGAAAGCTTGATCAGCTTTCTCTTGTTCTGCCTTTGCCTGTTTAAATATTGTTTCCATATCAGCTGCTTCTACTGGCCTAGGTTTATTGATCTGGCGCTTTCTGCGTGATAAAGAACTTTTTAGAATATGAAATATGATAGAAATCAAAATAAAAAATAAGTCCTAGAGATTCAGGTTCTGATTAACTAACAAGCCTGAAAACTGGAAAAGTTTGTTCAAAATTTCTCAAGATTTATCAACTTGAATATGCATTAGCTCGGGTTACACTTTAAGGTGGTATAAATTTTTGATAGGTAATTTCCTTGTTATTAACATTTATCTCTAGTTAAGAAGATATAAGATATCATATAGTATGCGAAACCGTGATTATTAGACACCCACAAGACGTGGACATGATCTCAAAGCACAACAAGAACACCTAGAGATAAACCAAAGCACTCGTCCCCAACTGGAGGTATTATGCATATAGTAACAATCCGATGCCAAAGTCATTCTTATTCTGCTTGTACTACAAATAATATTTTCTTTCTTCCTCAAATGGTTTGTAAATTACATATTATATGCTATATGACAGTTTTCGTCATCCATCTAAATTTTAAAATAATGTTACTCTGTGTCCCGAAGTTCAATGAGGTGTGAGTTACAACTTGCACCTGAAGCCTATTCTCCAGGACACATGTGCCTTGGTACATCCTATGCCTAGAGTACAACTAGAGATACCATAGACATACAAAATTGATCAAGAAGCAAATAACCCTAAGACAAAAAATTATAGGAGAAACTGAGGTTTCTTACGTATTTCCGACCTTGGATCCAACAAACCCTCCAACTCCATTACATTCTCTTATGAAGTCATGCAACTCCTTGTTCATTATACATCTCAAAAACACGCATCCAGGGAAGAGTGATTTTGGTTTAGTAGAGATTGATCCATTCTTCAATTTTGTTTTGATTTGGACTGAAGGAACGTAGACCTGCACATCATCATTGAGTAATAGCCACCAATTCCAAATACATCAACACTATTTATTGCTCGAGTTCATTCGCACATTCTCAGACTTGTATGAGCTTTATTTTGAGACGCTGGAAGATACTTACCAAAGAATGCGACAAATTTTGGTAAGAATCTGGCAATCTTGCTACTTTAACAAACAAGTTAGAATAATCTGTTCCCGGAAGATAACCAATTGAACAAGGCAAAATTACTTCCAGTCCGAACAATCAAGAGGACAAAAATGAATTCAATGAGACATTTAACTCACATAAAACAATCTCAGGTAAGTCGGTAAGTCAGCTTTCTCATCCAGGATCCTATAATTCATCTCGCCTGATTTGGAGCTAACTAGTAAAATCAGTCAACGGGTATGCAACAAAATACCAACAGATACCTTCACCTCAAATCAACTTGAAAGCTGATATATTTATTGCAGGATGCACATCATAGGTAATTGTTAACATGCTACAACCCAAGTAACTCAAAATTCGCAGGTAGATTATGACAATATTAAAATAAGGGAAACATCTTGAGCTGATGAGCTAAGGTACTGTTAGGTTCTCATTCAACTTTCAAGAGCAAAACCAAATCCAAACCCAATTTCATGCCAGATAAGAAAGTTAGTTCGAGCTCGAATTACCTTAAAATCCGAACTAGGAAAGTTCCGGGTCATTGAGCGAGCCATCCTTTCAGCAGTGTCTTGGCCCGAAACTCTGGAAACTCTGACGATCCACCACTGGGGCCCGAGCAATGCGAGGCTATCCAAATTCAGCTCTTCCATCCAAGAAGCGTATCGTTTCTTGGGTTTCTTGAGAAGCCTATCCTCCACCTCTTCTCTCCAATTATAAGCAGGCTTGCTCTCCCTCTTCTCTTTCCTCACCTGTCTTCTCTGTCGAGCCGTCGACGGGCTTTCGTCCACTGAATTCATAGTGACAGCGACAGCTCTGATATTGGTTCTGGGGAATTTGGGCTTGAAAGTGTTGGCGGGATGCAGAAAGAGAGAAGTAGGGCCTGGGAATGTGCAAGGACTCCATGGAAGAAGCCCCTGCTTCATCTTTTCTGTGGAATTCTGTGAATGGCGGCTATTCGTTGATTACCTGATTGCTTTCTGGGTTAAGCAGTGTGGAGTGATGAAAGATTGGGTTTTGGTTCGGTGGATACGCCTTAAATTTATTTCTTCTCAAATAAACACATTTATACATTATTATTTTTTATTATTTTAATTAATTAAAAAGATAAAAAGAAATATTTTGTAATTTATAATTGTATATATAAGAAACTCAATATTAAATCAATAAATAAGTTGGAGAAACAGAAAAATTCAATGGATAAATATTTTTACCATGTTTTGATAATATTTTTGTCCTAAATTAATATAAATGTTTTTTTATATTAGTATTAAATTAATTGATTATAAGTTGAATTGGATGGAGTTATTTTGTAGACTTATATAATGACTTGACTCTATTATTTCGAGAAGTTAGGTAAAAATTCTGTGAGACGGTCTCACGAGTCGTATTTTGTGAGACAGATTTTTTATTTGGGTCACCCATGACAAAATATTAAATTTTATGCTAAGAGTATTATTTTTTAATGTGAATATCGGTAGGGTTAACATGTCTCATAGATAAAGATTCGGGAGACCATCTCATAAGAAATATACTCTTCTAAGTTTTAGGCTTTGTGGGAGATTGTCACAAATTTTAAGTTTGAAAACCTAAAAAAAATTGTTTTTATTTTAATCTTTCTAACTTTCAAATAATACTCAATCAATTTCCTAATTAAAAGCCTAAACATTGTTCTCAATGTTTCGAATATTGTTTTTTTTATCCGCACAATCATATAATTATTTTTATATGTTAGACGTTAATTATTCTTCTACATTGTAATACACAAACAATTGTTATTCTTTCCTATTTAAAAAATAAATTTGGTCATTTTCTTTATCTACATCATATACAAAATATAATTTTTACTATAATTTCCAGTATACATGTATTACAACTAATTACTATAAAAATGGATTCGAAATTTTTTTTAGATCTTTCTTAATTATTGATATGTGATCTAATTTCATATATATATATATATATATATATATATATATATATATATATATATATATATATAGCGCTCGAAAGAGAGTAAGAGACATATTGAAAATGTATAACTTTTATGTATTAATTAAAATATTTGATTATTCAAAAATAAATTTTTATTGAAGTTAATAGGAGTAAATACAATAAATTAAAGAGAGAGATATAAGAGGTCAATTTTAAGTAAATCAATTTTTCCACTTGTGCTCCTATGAATATTTTTATGTTCACATCTATAACAAACTGCAAAAGAAGCTCGAACACTCATTCACGGTACTTGCTTAATCAATAGATATTAATAAATTTAGATCAAGTCGAGTGAATCAACTCAAATTCAAACTTAAAACTTATCCGAAATTAAACAAAAAAAACTTCAATTTCTAGCCAAACATTCAAACTCTGAGATTAATATTAACATATAAAAACTATTCAATGGAAATGAAAACTCCCGGCAACACTAATCGCTATCTTAAAACTGAGACATGAACTAATACTGAAATCCTATGCTGATAAACTTATTGGAAAGACATGGGAAACAGAGAAAATTAATAAATGAACACAATTTAGTAGTAATAACTGATTTAGATTTCAAGAATTTATTGAATCTTGCTGCAGTGTGTAAATGCAAGAGTAAATTTCCCAGAATTACTTGTGTTCTCAATCTAAATGTTAAACATACCAACTCCTATGTGCGGAATTTCAGAATTTTCTTCAACGTAAATACTTCTCCAGTTTCTCAACTTCGTCTGGACTGCCAATAAATATCGGTGTACGTTGATGAACCTGAAAAGGAAAAATGAAATAAGATGAGACAAAAATCAATGAATATTGGCTCCACTTAGTTATTTGAAGCACAACTACAAGTATCCATTAGCGGGAAGGTTCGATCCTGGCCCACATCCCATATCAATGGTTGAGATTCCACTTCATGAGAAAAAAAAATTTTAAAAAAAAAAATTGGCCCAGAAAAAATTCTGGTCCTTAGATGTAACTCTGCAGGTAGTGCCTGCAAATTTAGGATGGAATAATCCCCGTTACCGTATGAGAAGCAAAACCCAAGTTTATTAGTTGGGAGAATCCATGTAAGTTGATATTTGTACCTGATCTGGCCTAATGTCAAGTATTCTCTGGCATCCATCTGTTGCTTTCCCCCCCGCCTGTTCAACCAAATAGCTCATTGGTGCACACTCGTACAAGAGCCGCAGATTGCCGTTTTTGCTCTTCTTGTTTTTCGGGTTCCCATAGATTCCACCAACCAGTAACATCCTATGAATCTCACCAACAAGGCAACCCATGTACCTACCTGAATATGGCCTGCCATTGGAGCCCGGCTTTCTTAAGTCATCTAGGTATTTCTGCAACTTTTCATCGAACAGGTCATAGTTTCCTTCATTGAAGGAGTAAATTTTTCCGGTACTCGGGATCCTGATGTTTTCATGAGTTAAAACGAATTCGCCATAGGCTGGATCGAGCGTGAAGGCAAGCACGCCTCTGCCTATTGAGAGGGTGAAGACCACTGAGCTCGAGTACAGGCAGTAACCTGCAGCTAGCAAGTTGCTTCCCGGCTGACAAACACTCATCGCGCACTTCTCTTGTTCTCGAGCAAGCTTTTTTGGATCCAATGAAGTTGTTAGACACATCAAATTTTCAATTTTATGCATGACTTGTCTTACAAATATAAATTCCGAGGCCCACCAAGAACTCGGGGACCTTTGCACGCACAATGCAAACGATGTAGTGTGTTAGAAGATTATGGGGTAATAGTATCCCAATAAAGTTGAAATTGGCAAAAATCCTCGTACGGTAAAGAAGTGTTAAAGATCCCCAACATCAAAATTTCTATAAGCACGCACGTTTTTTTTCCTGTACACGTAATCTATCACTAAAAACTGGATTCTCTTGGAAAATCTTGAACCACGAAGAAACAAGAATCGAACCGAAAAATCAACAGTGTGGAGTTAGATAAACTACAAATGAAGAATGCTTCTGAAATCAGATTTCTCAAGAATTTACCTTACAATCATCATCTATGTCGACTAAGCGTTGCGTATCAGGAGCGTATATCCCGAAAACGGAGCCCGTCGTCAAGCTAGTGTCAATATTAGCAGAGCCGTCAATGGGGTCGAAAACCACAATGTAATTTCCAGAATACGTCTCTTCAACTGCAACTGGCGCGTCTTCTTCCTCCGATACTATAACTCCTGTCCGCCCACTGGATCTCAGACTGCTGCAGAACAACTGAAACATCCGTAGTAGCTTAATTCAATTTAATTCATGGATTTTATCTGTGGGTTGAAATTCAGACAAATGGAAATCGAAACCAATGAACCTCGTTAGCAACAACATCGAGTTTCTTCTGATCTTCACCCTGGATGTTCATGGTTCCCTGAGCTCCGGTGAGGTTGATGATATTTGATCTTTGAAGTAATGACGCGATTTTCTTGCATGCTAAAGAAATGCTGGAAAGAACAATTGCGAGTTCTGTATCTATGTGGCCGGCTTGTTCTTGCTTCAAAAGCCATGTCGTTAAGTTCTCGATGTCATATCTGCTACTCCTCATTGGTGCCGCGGCTGTAGCCGTGGCAGGGGAGGCTTCTGATTCTAGCTGGACGGCTTTGCAGGTTATTCCGCGGCTGAAACTGTAGGTGGAGAATGACTGGTTGCTGCTTCTGTGTGGTAGTTGGCGGAGATGGAGAGAACAGAGGCAAGAGATGGAAGAAGAAGGTGAGCCTAGGCTGTTCCATGTTAGGAGCCTGGTGACAGCTTCAGGCATCTTCCTCGATGTGTGTATGCTCGTGAATTGGGACTTGCTTATATCCGCAATCAAGCACGGACACTTGTGTGAAGGTTATTTCTTTGGTTGCAAAGATTTAACAATCGCAGTATTCTGTCAAATATTTTAATATAAAATAAAGAGCGAACGAGAATAATATCTCTATAGTATATTGTTTTTAATTCATTCATAGAGTCCAATCAAGATTTCCATGTTGAAAATGTTTTTATATTGTTGTAAGATTTGAAAATTTTGAGTTGCAATTAACTTTTGACACTTAATACAGTGAAAGCACTTCAAAATGACTTTCTTAAGTTTAAAAAAAAAACACAAGAAGAAGAAGAGCATTTAGACACTGGTTTTTCCTCAATATCTCAAATTCTTTCTACACATAAATTCTAATAAAATTCACTTCTTGGATGAATAGTGAAACACAAGAATTGTACATTTTTCATGTACAAATAGTAAACTTTTTCCAAAATTACATTTCATTTTAAGCTAAATATTTATCTAATTTATAGACATTTTCCACAATTTAAAAATAATTTCTTGTATAAAATACATCAAAATAATAGTCTTAGGCTATGTTTGGTGTGTAGGATAGGATAATTAATTGGATTGATGTCAAAGCTCAAGGTAATGATATATAATTGGATTGTCAATCTCTCCAAAACAATGAGATATCTTTTCAAGCAAGTAGGTTTTTTTTAATCATGAACTTCTTGATTAGTTGAACCCATAAAAAATGAGACAAACATGGGTTTATTAATCTATCATTTACTTATCATCCACACCAACACATACCCTTAGTGTAGTACAAAAAAAGATCAGTGGAACTTAGCATCGGAGCCATGATTCGTCGTCACAGTCGTGAAACGAGAATGGTAGCTATCACGACAAAGTTTCAGGCTAAAATGGTGGTATAACTATAAAACCATTTTTTTTTTTTTGGAATTTTGGTGATTTTGCGGTTATCATTAAGGATAACAATGGGATGAGACAGACAGAGGTGGGTTTGTCATCCCATCTCTGTCCTTGAATTTCATTTATATCCATCTACCCACTCCGATCCCCGTTTTCCTCGAATCCAAAATCGCAGGGATCAAATCCTCATCTTCGTCTCCATCTTCATTTCAAAAATATTAATAGAGTAAGACGGAGGCGGGTATGAAGATTCTCCGAACCAAATATTATTTTTATCTATTAATAATATTAATATCAATATCAATATTAATATTATTATATTATTAATGATAATATTAATATCAATACCAAAATTATATTATTATTATTATTATATTATTAAAACTAATAATTTTATTATTTTTATTATTAATATTATTTTCTGGACGAGTTCAAGGATGAATATAATATCCTCATATCCGCTCAATTATCTCCGAACCCAAACTCGAAAAAATCGGAGATCCGCTCAATTATTTCAATGATTTAAAAAAATCTCCGAACTCAAACTCGAAAAATCGGATATCCCCATCCCTGCTTCAGGTTTTCCCACGGGTTTGAAAATTGTCATCCCTAGTTATCATTGAACGTATGTACGATTTTGCGACTGTTATGGAACAATTTGTGTAATTTTTATGTTTTCTTAACCTTTTTCAAATTATATAATTATTTTTGTAATAAAAATACTGACCACGATAACTGCCGCTGTTCCGCAAAATTTCAAAGGAATTGTAACAGTAGACTTCGAGACGTTCTCCACTGCCGCGCGACGGCGAACCATGGTTGGAGCTGTCATATTAGGGACGTCCCTCAAAGAAGAAAGCACCGATTCCTAGAAAAGTTGTAAATCGCGCTTCCAATGGCAAAAGTATACTAAATAGTTATCCCTTTAGAAGGGCAAAAGAAAAGTTGAACCTCAATGGCGACAGCGTCAATCTTCTTCTGATCCTCTCCCTAAGCAAGTGAAGCTATTTGCTTGCAAGCCATTGAAATGCTCGAAAGAACTACAGTGAGCTCAGCATCAATGGCCCCTACTGTTCATGCTTCAACAACCAGTTAGTAATTAGCGTGTAAATCTCGTGAACACTCTTCTTCTTCTTCTTCGTCTCTTTCTCCGCCGTCACCGCCATACACTTAACACCTCCGACGACGCTCGGAGACGGCGGAGGCGTATGCCGGAAGAATCTGCCGCCGTTGTTTGAGCATGTCGAGAGCTTTCGGAAAGAGCAGAGACGAGTAATTGACTGTGAGGTGCTGGAGAAGAGAAGATGGGATCATGGGATACAGTCGCGGCCATGTCTGCTCTGCTTTGCTCTTATTTTTGTGTGTTGATAAATATAGAAAGATTTGATTACATCCCTTCATTAATTTGGGATTTGGGAAGATGATTGGATTATGAGGTTGACGAGGATTTCTTATCTTCAGACCACATAAAAGACTCGCTATAGTTTCGTTCATCTAATGTTGTTGATGATTTGTTCGATCGTGACATGTGTTACGTGTTGAGTTGATAACGAAAAAATACTCGATTTGTTTTTTGTATGCATGCACCCATTAAAGATGAGAACGAGGATCTTAGTGTTAGCAGGCTAAAAGAATATTCTAGGCTCAAGATCAACGCTATGATTTAGCCCAGTCTCTTGGATCCAGCCTACCTTGGACAAGGGCTTGTAATATTTGTTAACACGCTGTTTAGTTTGTTGGATAAGACTCAGAAGTAATGATTTATCAACTTGTTCTTTTCTAGAAAAACAAAGTACATTATATATATATATATATATATATATATATATATATATATGTATGTTGAAAATATAATATTAAAATATGTATGTTGAATGTTGAATGTTGAATGTTGAAAATTAGGTAAAATTAGGTGTTGAATATTGAAAATTAGTGTGTGATGATGTATGTAATGAGGTAATTTATTTTAGAATATTTGTATATGAAACTCTATAAATAGAGCACTCATTTGTGAATGAAATAACAATTGAGTTGAGAGAAAAATATTATAAAGTGTGTAGTTTGATAATTTTGAGAGTTTGAGATTTTTTACTTTTTACCGTAAATTTTTACTTTTTCACAACACGTTATCAGCACGAAACTCTAAAAGTCCTACATACTTTTCCAAGCTCCAAACAGAAGAAAAAGGTAACAAAAGTAATTATATTTATTTTACTGTTATTTATTTATTGTGTATTTATTTAATATACAATATAATGTTATTATTAGAAATAATAAAATAAATTTTTCATAAACTTGTTATAAATCCTGGGAGGATGTTAAGACGACATCCCACACTCCCGGCAAGGGATACGACAAGTATAAAAGCCTATAAGGTTTTTAAACAAAATAAATTATGACAGTCGTTATAATATTATGATATGATATATATAATTATTTAAACATGTCTAATATTATATATACCATATTATTACCATAAAATTATACAAATACATACATTTATTCTTTTATTCACCAACGGTCATAAACGGTAACAAAACGGCTAGTTTTTGCCCTATAAATATGATCTCTCAAACTCATTCAATCACCCCAACTTTCTCTTCTTCTCTAAAAATTATTCTTCATCAAATTTTCGGAGAAAAAAGAAGATGGCTTTCGCAAGGTTATTTTTAATTATTTTAGTTATCATACTCACGAGTCTTGTATTTATCGGAGAATATCCTCCTCGTGTGTTTTCTTTATTTTTACGAATACTTGTACTTGTTGTTTATCCATTACTTTGTATTGTAATATTCATTAACTAATAAAATGCATCGTGATTTTTAGTACCACCATGGCAAACTTGACAAAGCTCGAATTCATCGCTCTTGACATTACTGAGAAAAATTATATGCCATGGACTCTAGATGTAGAAATGCATCTTGAGTCATTGGGTCTAAGCGAGACCATTAAAGAAAATGGCATATGCACGTCACAAGAAAAGGCAAGAGCCATAATATTTTTACGTCGACATCTCGACGATGGATTGAAATGTGAATATCTGACTGAAAAAAATCCCATGGCTTTGTGGAAGGGATTAAAAGAAAGATTTGAACATATAAGAGAAGTTATACTTCCGACCGCCCGGGATGAATGGAATACATTAAGATTCCAAGACTTTAAAAAAGTCAGTGATTACAATTCGGCGATGTATAGAATAATCTCGCAATTGAAATTTTGTGGCCATGAGATTACTGAATCTGAGATGCTTGAAAAAACATTTTCCACATTTCATGCATCAAATATTACTCTACAGCAACAATATAGAGTACGTGGATTTGCCAGATATTCTGAACTCATCGCCTGTCTTCTTGTGGCGGAAAAGAACAACGAGCTTCTAGTGAGAAATCATCAGTCCCGACCCACTGGATCAACAGCATTTCCCGAAGTAAATGCTGTAAATAAAAATGAATTTAAACCTCGGAACCAAAATCAAATTCAAAGACAAGATTTTGGTCGAGGTCGAGGTCGTGGACGTGGACGTGGACGTGGATTTGGCCGTGGTCGTGGTCGAGGCCGTGGTTTTGAAAATAATAGAGATAGTTATTTTTATAACTCATCTCAAAAGAGCGTCCCAAACCATCCACAGAAAAGGCATCATGAGAATACAAGTGTTAATGAGAATCACTCAAAAAGATATGAAAGTTCTTGTTACAGATGTGGTACTCCAGGACATTGGTCCAAAGTTTGTCGAGCCCCTGAGCACCTTTGTAAACTTTATAAAGAATCATTAAAGGGGAAAGAAAAGGAGACCAACTTCACTGAACGCAGTGACCGTTTGAGTGATTCAACTCATCTTGATGCTGGTGATTTTATGAATGATTTCTCTGGAAATGATCAACATGTTGGTGGGATAGAAATGAACAATTTTGATGCTGCAGATTTTCTCAATGATTTTTCTGAAAATGAACAATATAGTGGTAGAATATAAATGTACAATAATTTGTTTTTCATGTATTCATAAAATAATGTTTTATTGTATAATTATGATATGTGTTATATTATATATTGCCAGTAATTTATTTCATTGCATATTTTTTTGAAGTTCAAATATGGAAAATGCTATGAGCAAAGCTGAAGTTTGCATACCCGATAGTGGTACAACGCACACTATCCTCCGAGATAAAAGATATTTCTTGGAACTAAAACCAACAAAAACAACGGTGAATACAATATCAGGTCCTGTAGACTTGATTAAAGGATGTGGTAAAGCACAATTTTTGTTACCTAATGGTACAAAATTTTTGATCAATGATGCTTTATATTCACCACAATCGAAAAGAAATTTGTTGAGTTTTAATGATATATATTCCCATGGGTATGATACTCAAATAATGAATGAAGGGAATGAGAAATATATGTGTCTTATCACATATAAATCAGGAAAGAAATATGTGATTGAAAAATTACCAATGCTCCCTACTGGATTGCATTATACACATATAAGTCCCATTGAATCAAACATGGTAGTTGATAATTCTTCGATATTAACCAATTGGCATGATCGATTGGGACATCCTGGTTCAACAATGATGCGAAGAATTATAGAAAATACACATGGTCATCCGTTGAAAGACCAGAAGATCTTTCAGAATAATAAGTTTCAATGTAAAGCTTGTTCTCTCGGAAAACTTATTATAAGACCATCACCAGGCAAAATCCAAACTGAATCACCAATGTTTCTTGAACGTATTCAGGGTGATATTTGTGGACCAATCCATCCACCATGTGGACCATTCAGATACTTTATGGTATTGATTGATGCCTCCAGCAGATGGTCACATGTATGTTTATTATCAACTCGAAATGTTGCATTTGCAAGATTACTTGCTCAAATAATAAAATTGAGAAATCAATTTCCCGATTATACAATCAAGAAAATTAGACTTGATAATGCTGGTGAATTTACTTCCCAGACTTTCAATGATTATTGTATGTCTATGGGAATCATTGTTGAGCATCCTGTTGCTCATGTACATACACAGAATGGATTGGCTGAATCATTGATTAAATGTCTGCAAATGATTGCTAGACCAATGATTATGAAAACAAAACTCCATATTTCTATATGGGGACATGCAATTTTACATGCCGCTGCATTAATTCGCATCAGACCAAGTGCATATCATAAATACTCCCCAATACAGCTTGCATTTGGTAAAGAACCAGACATTTCTCATCTGAGAATTTTTGGATGTATGGTGTATGTGCCTATTGCACCACCGCAACGAAAGAAAATGGGACCTCAAAGAAAGGTTGGAATTTATATCGGTTATGATAGTCCATCAATCATTCGATATCTTGAACCTCAGACAGGAGACGTGTTCACAGCACGTTTTGTTGATTGTCATTTTAATGAGGAAATCTTCCCAATGTTAGGGGGAGAACAGAAACATACCGAAAAGGAAATTACGAGGTATGTATCATCATTGTTACATATGGATCCAAGAACAAAACAATGTGAAAAGGATGTACAGCAGATTGTGCACTTGCAAAGAATAGCAAATCAAATACCAGATGCATTTGCAGACACAAAAGGGGTAACTAAATCATATACATGCTGCAAATGCCCCTGCTCGAATTGAAATTCCAAAGAAACAAATGGAAGATACTCATGATGTCATTAAACGCCTGAAGCGTGGAAGGCCAGTCGGTTCCAGGGATAAAAATCCTCGTAAAAGAAAATTCATAGAGAAACACGATGATCACAAAATAAAGAATGATGTTTCTGAAGAAACACATGATGATCACAAAATAGAGAATAATGTTCCTGAAGAAACACATGATGATGAAAATGTTCTGTCAGAATCACAAACTGACGAGAATCATGAAATCTCTATCAATTACATTAATACTGGAAAAATATGGAACCGAAAAGATATAGAAGAAATTGATGATATATTTTCTTATAATGTGGCAATCGACATCATAAATGATAACGAAGATCATGAACCAAAATCTTTTGGTGAATGTAAAAATCGGCAGGATTGGATAAAATGGAAAGATGCCATCCAGGTTGAATTGGATTCGCTAAATAAACGTAATGTTTTTGGACCTATAGTCCTTACACCTGAAGGTGTAAAACCTGTTGGATACAAATGGGTTTTTATTCGAAAGCGAAATGAGAAAAATGAAATAGTAAGATATAAAGCTCGACTTGTTGCACAAGGTTTTTCTCAAAGGCCTGGAATTGATTATGAAGAAACGTATTCTCCTGTGATGGATGCAATTACGTTTCGGTATTTGATTAGCTTGGCGATATCTGAAAATTTAGAAATGCGTCTTATGGATGTTGTTACAGCTTACTTATATGGATCACTTGATAGTAATATATATATGAAAATCCCTGAAGGATTTAAGATGCCTGAAGCACAAAGTTCAAAACCCAGAGAATGTTATTCTGTGAAATTACAAAGATCATTATATGGGTTAAAGCAATCCGGCCGAATGTGGTATAATCGGCTAAGTGATCACTTGATGAAGAAGGGATATGTAAATAATTCAATATGCCCTTGTGTTTTCATTAAGAAAACAACATCCGGATGCGTAATTATTGCTGTATATGTTGACGATTTAAACATCATTGGAACGAGTAAGGAAATTCAAGAAGTTGTGTCATACTTGAAGGAAGAATTTGAAATGAAGGATCTTGGAAAAACCAAGTATTGTCTGGGTTTGCAAATTGAACAAAAAGAATGTGGAATGTTTGTTCACCAGACAAATTATACAGAAAAGATCCTTAAACGTTTTAATATGGATAAATCAAATCCTTTAAGTACTCCAATGGTTGTTAGATCATTAAACATAGAAAAGGATCCATTCCGTCCATGTGAAGATGATGAAGATATTCTTGGTCCAGAATTACCATATCTAAGTGCCATCGGTGCCCTTATGTACCTTACAAATTGTACAAGGCCTGATATATCTTTTGCCGTGAATCTGTTGGCAAGATTTAGCACATATCCAACAAAGAGACACTGGAACGGAATTAAACATATATTCCGTTATCTACGAGGAACGACAGACTTGGGACTTTTGTATTCAAAAGATGCTAATCCAAGTATAATTGGTTATGCTGATGCTGGATACTTATCTGATCCACACAAGGCACGTTCCCAAACTGGATATGTATTTACTCGTGGAGGCACTGCAATTTCTTGGCGTTCACAGAAACAAACACTAGTAACAACTTCATCAAATCATGCCGAGATTATTGCACTACATGAAGCAAGCCGTGAATGTGTGTGGTTAAAATCAATGACCCAACATATCCAAATCTCATGCGGATTATCATTCGACGAGAAACCTGTGATACTATATGAAGATAATGCTGCATATGTTGCTCAAATGAAAGAAGGATACATAAAAAGCGACAGAACTAAACATATTCCTCCTAAGTTCTTCGCATTTACCAAGGAGCTTGAGAAGAATAAATGTATTGATGTTCGTCACATTCGATCAAGTGAAAACTCATCAGATCTCTTCACAAAGGCACTTCCTACGTCAATATTCAGAAAGCACATATATAATATTGGGATGCGCAATCTACGAAATTTGTGAAGAACTGTTCATGTCAACATCAGGGGGAGTTTACGTGACTGCACTCTTTTTCCCTTACTATGGTTTTTATCCCAATGGGTTTTTCCAAGTAAGGTTTTTAACGAGGCAGTATAAAAACACGTAATGAAAACAATCATTGTGATCATCATCACAAGGGGGAGTGTTGAAAATATAATATTAAAA
The DNA here is from genome assembly GCF_022965805.1 of Primulina eburnea. Taxonomy (NCBI): domain Eukaryota; kingdom Viridiplantae; phylum Streptophyta; class Magnoliopsida; order Lamiales; family Gesneriaceae; genus Primulina; species Primulina eburnea. Next base: position 41,857,923 of record NC_133108.1, on the reverse strand, counting down.
TATGTATGTTGAATGTTGAATGTTGAAAATTAGGTAAAATTAGGTGTTGAATATTGAAAATTAGTGTGTGATGATGTATGTAATGAGGTAATTTATTTTGGAATATTTGTATATGAAACTCTATAAATAGAGCACTCATTTGTGAATGAAATAACAATTGAGTTGAGAGAAAAATATTATAAAGTGTGTAGTTTGATAATTTTGAGAGTTTGAGATTTTTACTTTTTACCGTAAATTTTTACTTTTTCACAACAATATATATATATATATATATATATATATATATAAATGTATATATATATATATATATATATATATATATATAATGTTAACTTCACAAAAGAGCTTTTAAACACTGTGGTTTCCTCAGATCTCAAATTCTTTTTACACATATTCGAATAAAATTTTCTTCTTTAGCAAAGCACAACAATTGTATATTATCATGTAAAAGGTAAACTTCTTCCACAATAACTTTCTTTTTAAGCTAAATATTTCTCTAATTTGTCGACCTCTTCCACACTTCCAATGTACAATGGAATTCTCTGATGTATCTGCACAAGAATAACAGCAACAGATTAGAATCCTATCCAAAACCTTAAATCATGATGTAGGGAGCATGCTTCATGCTAGCCATACAGCCGAGTCAGATCAACCCAACGAGTATTTCAAGTTCTAAGCTTTATATATTTGTTTGATGACACGCAAAGTTTAGTATATTTATGAAATTCTACACACATATTTCAATTTAAACTAAGCTTGATCCCTATTCGAGCTCAAATTCGATGCATAACAGGTTTTGGTGAGTTTTTAGGGGAAGAAACATTTTAAACATACAAATTCATTATACTTTATTAGTTAGATCATATCATTGCTCACCTCTGTTGGCTGTATATCAAGAACTCTCTGCTGTCCATCAGAACCTTTCCCACCAGCTTGTTCCACTATAAAGCTCATTGGTGCACACTCATACAAAAGCCTCAGCTTCCCATTTTTGCTCTTCTTATCTCTAGGATAACCATAAATCCCACCATACAGAAGAGTTCTATAGAAATCACCAACCAAACTACCGATATATCCAGCCGAATAAGGCTTACCACTCGGGCCAGGATCCTTCAGATCATCTATGTATTTCTTCAACTTATCGTCCCACAATAGGTAGTTCCCTTCGTTGAAGGCGTAAATCTTCCCATTTTTTGGAATTTGGATGTTTTCTTGGGTGAGAACGAATTCGCCAAACATGGGATCCAAGGTGAAGGCAAACACTCCATTGCCTAAGGTGATCACAAATATTATCGAGCTTGAGTACATGCAGTATCCGGCTGCAAGAAGGTTGTTTCCAGGTTGGCAAACGTTCACGACGCATCTTTGTTCCACGTTGTCAAGCTGCGAAAAATACATTTCCCAAGCAATAAGTGATTTTTGACAAGCTTAAATTCAGCGCAACGTTATGAGAATGCTCATAAGTGACATCTAATCGGTTGGTTTGATGATCTAAGTTTGCAGCATCTGAATAAAAAGACAACAATTCTTAAGAAGTGAATCAGTCATTAATCTATGTTGGACTATATGGGTCTGGCTTATGACCCCCATCCATATTTGATACGACACATGGCTCTTATAGAAGAGTGGGAGTTTATATCTAATAAGGAACAGACATCGAATTTGTATACGACATTTTCAGAAAATAAGAACAAGTTTCACATTTTCCACCCCAAAATGCTCTACCCTACATATTCTTTTAGCATCTGCATCGTGTGGAATGTTTTGGTACCATTTTACCATGAGATTACTTGTAACTTGCAATTCGAACCAAAGCCTTTATGCTAGAGTTCAAAACCGAAGTTAGTATCTATTTTTCCTTCACTTTTCATTCGCTTTCCGTCTTTAAATCCTATACTCGACCAGTGGAAATGGATTAAATCAAACGAAATATAGGCCTGAAAGAAGTTCATTGCAATTTACCGTGGCATCATCTTCGATATCTGCAAGGCACTCATCATTAGGGCTGTAGATCCCCAAGATGGATCCCGTGGACACAGCTGCATCAATGTTGGAAGATCCATCAAGAGGGTCGAACACGACAATGTAGTTGCCGGAATAACTCTCCTCCACAGCCACCGGAACGTCCTCTTCCTCCGATGCAATTATCCCGGTTCTCCCACTTGACCTCAAACAATTAGAAAACACCTGTTTCAACACAAATCAGAATCTGTTGGATTAAAGGTGGGCTTTTAGGCTTATGGGCTTTCAGTGAATGGAAATTTGGAAATGTGGTTTGGTCCCATATTGGAAAAATTAAGTGGTATAGATAAGTTTATATTGTTTTACACTTTATGGAGGTGTAACAATGATTGGTCAAGAGGCTCTCTCTCGCGCACACAGGCGCAGGGGGTGCAAATCATGGGCCCGATTTGCAGTGGAAAAAAGGCTTGACTTATGTGCGAGCGCGACCTGGGCGCGTCGAATCTCGGACCGATCAAGGCAAAAATCGCCTAGCGGTCTATGCCATTTTTTGATTTTTTTTTTTTCGCATGGCATAACTGTTGGTGCTTTATTTCCCCAACTGTTGGTGCTTCATCTACCATCTTTAAGGCATATTTAAGGCAATCTGTGGCCTTTCATATGGATGGTATTGATATGTATAAATAAGGGATGAGCCTAACCTAGAGAAACTACCGAAAATCCACTTTCTCTCACTACACTTCTGCGTTCTGCTGCACTTCTGTTCTTCTACAATACTCTTTTTGCTACAGAAGGAGTACAGTAGTTCTGTTATGCTACAGTACCGTTCTGCTACAGTACTGCTTCTGCTTCTGTTCTGCTACAGTACTGCTTCTGCTGGTTCTGCTTCTGCTCCGTTCACTGATAAAGTTCAGGTACAATTTTGTTCGCTAGCATAGTGCTTTGTGCTGCAACTCTGCTGGTTTGCCCGTTGTATCCTGGGAAACAGACGTCCGCTGAATCCTCGGAGCACATACCGGAGGGGGCGAATCTGTTTTAAGGAAACTGTACAAGCTACATGCCTCGGTTTGATTTAATTAAGCATTATACTATTGTTTTCTTCAAGATACTGATTTGCTGGTTTTATACATTAGTCATACTCTACTGTGAACAGCACGCTTGTTTGGTTTATTGCATATATGTTCTGGTTTTCCATATATTTTGATCAACATAATCTTTAAAACCTAACTGTACGCCGTACACTCTTCTTTTTAACAACAAAGAGTTGGAGCTGTCATATCAGAACGTCCCTTAAACAAGAACGCACAGATTCCTACAAAAGCTGTAAATGGCGCTTCCAATGGAAAATTTATACGAATGCACGCAAAATTCAATTAATATTTATGATGCTAGCGAACATTTTCTTATCGTAAAAGGGTCTCTCGTTTTCAACTAAAATCTTTTAAAATGATGAATGTACGCTTAATTAATTTTCCTTTTAGAAGGGCAAAAAAAAAAGGTGAACCTCATTGGAGACAACGTCAAGCTTCTTCTGATCCTGCCCCTGAACATTAACGGCGCCTTGAACACCAGTCAGATTAGAAATGCTGGCCCTCTGAACCAGTGAAGCTATTTGCATGCAAGCCATTGAAATGCTCGAAAGAACTATGGTAAGCTCAGCATCAATAGCCAGATAGCCCCCACCTGCTCTTGCTTCAACAACCAGTTAGTCAGCGTGTAAAGCTCGTAACCACTTTTCTTCTTCGTCTCCTTCTCCGCCGTCACCGCCATACACTTCACTCCACCGCCGACGCTCGGAAGCGTCCGCCAAAAAAAGCTGCCGCCGTTGTTTGAGCATGTCGAGAGCGTTCGGAAAGAGGAGAGACGAGTGATTGACTGTGAGGTACTGGAGAAGAGAAGATGGGATGACGCTGTGACGGCCATGGCTGCTCCTTATTTTATATTTTCTTGTTGAATATGAAAAGATTTGATTACATTTTAAGAAATTTTCCTTCATTTATTTGGGATTTAGGAAGATGATTGGATTGTAAGGTTGGCAAGGACTTCTTATCTTCAGAATACATTTTCTGTGCATGCATTGGTTTTAAAGATGAAAATGCGAATCTCAGTGGGCCGAATGACTTGGCCCATATAAACGGACTATGACTGAGTCCAGTTTATCCGATAGATGGATCCGGCCGAATGACGTGCAGATATCTAAGAAGAAGATCGCGGGCTGCAGTTGGTAATAGCTATTGCCTATTGGCCGACACTGCCCTAAATTAAAGAATACAGATGATGTGACCAGATGGAAAAGCAGGGCGATGTGACAAGTTATTATTCAACCACATATATTTACATAAGTAGCATTTATTTCTCTATGGAACTACACTGGTTATCTTCATCACTCTTTACTTGTAGACTTAAGTATCGTAATGGTCACGTCGGACACCCTCCGACGCTTATTCATGAGTTTATTTCCTTGTTTACAGGATATATTTGAAGCCATAACTCTTGCTCATTTTCCTTAAACACAACTCTTATCAGATTCGGTGGATTGCCCCGATTCCGCTTACCCAATTCTCCAATTCACTCGGATCGCATCAACAAACTTGAAAAAACTTAAATTTCTGATAATCAAACAAACGAATTGGCCAATAATAAAAACTTAAATTGGTGAGCCTCTCCTCATAATCATTTTACATAAACTGAAGTATCCCAATCCACGAGAACAAATTAAAACAAGGGGAAAAAGAGCAAAACTCACGCAAACACCAAGCAACGAATGGCTTATGCCCCTTCGATGAAACTGCCAGTGGTTATCTTCTTCGTCACATCTTTTTGTCAACTTTTTGTATTAAAGGTGTGGAAAACCAAATATAAATTGATATAAAAATCTCATTTATCTACTTTATCAGTGAACAGAGCAGAAGCAGAACAAGCAGAAGCAGTACTGTAGTAGAACGAGCAGCAGTACTGTAACAGAACAGAAGTACTGCAGAAGAAGCACTGTAGCAGAACAGAAGTACGTACTACTGTAGCAGAATAAGCAGAAGAACTGTACGTAGTAGCAGGAGAAAGTGGATTTTTCGGTCTCTTTTTCTAGGCTAGGAACATCCCCTATTTATACATGTCAATACTATCCATATGAAAGGCCACAGGTTGCCTTAAAAATGGTAGATGAAGCACCAACAGTTGGGGAGATGAAATACCAACAGTTATGTCATGCGAAAGGTCTCAAGGACATGTGAAAAGTCTCAACTGAAAAAAAAATTACAAAAGATGACATAGACTGCTAGGCAATTTTTGTCTTGATCGGTCCGACATTCGACGTACCCAGTCGCGCTCGTACGCGAGCACACAAATCAATCCTTTTTTCCACTGCAAATCGGGCCCATGATTTGCACCCCCACGTGCCTGTGTGCGCGAGAGAGCCTCTTAAGCAATCATTGTTACATCTCCGTAAAGTATAACACAATATAAACTTATCTATATCACTTCATTTTTTCAATGTGTGACAAACTCACCTTTCCAAATTTTCATTCACTCATATGAAAAGCTCATAAGCCTAAAAGCTCACCTTTAATCCAACATGTGGTGTGTTTCAAATGGTATAGTGATGTATTTTTAACAAAGCTTGATATATATACGTTGACCATGCAAATTTTGTGTCTACCATTTATATCAAATCTTACATGATACTTATAAATACATTTTACGATTGATACCTCACATAATTTTACTAACTTAAGTATTTATTATTAATCTACGATTTAAAACAATGAGAATAGCTAGCGCAGTGAAACACAAACAAAATTGTGAAGCAACAAAAACGGAAACGAAACAAAAAAAAAAAAACCATAACAATTTACATATTGAAAGTTAGAACAGAAACATGAAACAAGAAAGAAAAAGGGTAAAAATCCATAACAATTTACAACTAAAATTTAGCAACAGAGACATGAAATAATAGTGGAAAAGAATAAGAACATAGCTTATTTTAATACCAAGATTTGTTTTTGATTCGAATGAAAAAAATTCAAGGGAAAATAGTTGAATTGCGACACCCCCAACAAGTAAGATCAGAAACAAATGGGCAGTTGCTTGTGCGGTTAACACCGTTGGATATCATTTGATGAAACCGAGACATGGCTTTGAGTATGGGTTCAGCTGCAATATGCGGTCACCTTTCTACTGCGAAGGTCGTCTCTTTTCCCTTAACTTGTAGTCCATTACAAACAAATTGAACTGCCTTTAATTTGTTTTTGTTATCATTTTTTATCAGACATTCGAGTGCCCACTCAGTCTTGTGGGATCCCAACTATTTCGAGAATGCAAGAAAGCATGCCATTAACCCAGATCGGCATGCTGTGAATACTAGTTACCAGTTATGGCAATGGGCCCCATAAATTTTCAAGTCAAAACCCGCTCCCAAAATAAGCCCGCCTCGGTGGGGTGGGTTTAGACCCGCCTAACCGGGTCTCAAGCCCCGACCCGTAATATATAAGAATAATTTTTATATTTGTTATTTTATTTTATAATATTTTAAAATTGGAATAAAAATATCTAATATATGGAAACAGATAGTTACACAATTTTAATTAATTATTAATTGAATAAATTGATAATTAACTATATTAATTAAAATTGATAGATTTTAACTTGTGATAATATTTGTTTAATTATATATTATTAATATAAATTTAAAGAAAAACGTTAATGATTGGTTAGTATTTAAACTTTTTATTTTATATTTGAAAAAAATATATAATAAATAAATTTGACAGGTTCAAGGGTCCAATCCAAATTGGCCCTTAGTTCAGGGGATAGATCCAATGGTAGGCAGGTTGGGTCTCGCGTTTGGCCGAACTCGTCCTGAACTCACCCATTGTCATCTCTAGCTGTGAAATATTTCTTATTTCATGGACTTAGACCGAGAAGAACTCCATATTAATTCATATAGCCGTCAATACCCTCACCAACCAAATTAAGTGGGTTGGGTTGGGGAAATCTCAACCCATTTAGTTTCAGACGTAAACAGGCAAGCCCGTGCGTATCATAGGCCTAGGCAGGCCAACCTGCAGGCCGGATTGGTCGATTTCTTTTTTTAAAATATATATATATATATTTATATATATATATATATATATATATATATATATATATATATATATATATATATATATATAGGTAGATCTCGATTTGATTGCGCACCCAAGGCTGGAGAAAGATTCATACATAGATGAAGTTTAGGTTACTAGGCTTTCAGAAGTAGTAGATCATTGAAGCCAAGTTGTTGCGATTTTAGTCAAATACTATATACCAAACCCACATTTTTGGGAACGGGGCTTGATTGTTGTGGTGGATTTGTTTGGCCAACTGCCCGACTAGACTTAGCCAATTAAATTAGATCTCTACTATTTGTCGTCATATATTAAATAGTGAGTAGGTATTTTGTGAGACAGTTTCACGAATATTTATCTGTGAGACGGGTCAATCCTACTTATATTCACAATAAATTGTAATACTCTTAGCATAAAAAATTATAATTTTTCATGAACGAACCAAATAAGAGATCCGTCTCACAAAATATAACTGTGAGACCGTCTCACACAAATTTTTGCCTTGAATATTTATTGAATAAAGTCCACATTACATCTATAAATGGTGTAATTTTCTTGGAAAGTTATTTGACTTCATATAATCAAATTAAACAATACTATATAAAATTATCTTATTTTTATAGAATTATTAATATCTCTAGATTTGTAATACATTTTAATAAAAGATGGTATGAGATTTTGAGTTTTTTTTATTATTATTATTGTAGTTATATAACTTTAACTTAAAGTGTGAAAAAGCATAATTATCTATTCTTTTTTAGTCCTCGTTAGAACTTTTGACGTGTAAAAGAGGTCGGAAAATGTTCCCTAATCCCATGTTTCATGTTTGCTACTTTAGTATAATCGCATGTTAACTTTATTATGTTTTTAATATATTATTAATTGATAAAAAGAAATTAATTTTGTAACCTTTTTTGAAAGGAATCCTATCCGATAAAATACTATTTAACATTATTTATTTTATTTTATTCAATAATTTGAAGTTTAAGATTTCAAGTTCACATGGAGACATAAAATTAAATCATTGTCACGTACAACATGAATCAAATGATATTTCGTACAAAAGAAGGTGGAATTGCAGTGTGTGTCATTGCTTGTAAAAATATTTTTATACAAATTTTTTAACTTCATTTTTTAATATTTTTTTCTAATAAAACTTAATGATTTTGTCATCAAATTTTAAGTGGTCCAACCATTTATGGAGTATGACCACGGTCGATTATGTCACGGCCACCGGTTTTACTGGTTCCGACGGTGAATGACGCCATCAAGTGCAATGCATAACACATATTAGGACAACGGTCGATTTTCAAAAATCATTTATTTTATAATATAAAGTGTGTGTGGCTGAAAAACAAAACGTCAAGTATTTTAGGGTAGTGGTGGGTACATGTTAGGTTTTTCGGGTCGGGTTTTTTTGTTTTGTGTGTGTTTTTTTTAAAAAAACTCGAACCCGATTAATCTGGTAATTTAAAATAATTAAATCGGTTATTCAATTGGGCAGAAAACCACATGTTGATATTCTACCGACTGAATTACCCAATTAGATATGGATCGAGTCAGGACCCGATTTATCGGACTTATTCGTCCACCCTTGTTTCAGGCAACGGAGTACATATATCCTTCGGAGATGAAGGGTACATTCATTCTCACGTCACACAAAAACTTTTCTGTGAGATAATGTATTAATTTAATTTTGTAAGATTGATATAAGTTATTTTTTTAAAAAATATTATTTTTATATCAAAAATATTATTTATTATTGTAAATAATATTATTTATTTGATTAATATATCGCGGTAACTCTACAAATTTTAATATATATATGTCATATCACGTCACCTCACGTAGTATATATATATATATATATATATATTTATATATATTTGCTCACCTTTTAAAATTACTTTCTAAGGTATCAGGCGAAGTACTATAACTTACAACTTTCTTAAAACTCTCTTCCCCAAGTTTTTTCACATATGGGTGTTCAATCTAATTATTATCCATTTGGTTCGTTAAATGTATACCGATCAGGTATTGTAACAATATAAAACAAATAAAAATATTTATTTTCGTGTATGATTAATTCTGTTAATTATTAAAAATCTAATAAATAGCAATTAGAAAATAGAATAACAGAGCAACTCTAACAAGACAAAAAATATTAATCTCAGTATAATTTTAGAAAGTTATTCTATTCGTTAATGCTCTTAAACTTTCTCAAATCACCCTTCCCATTTGTACATATATCTGTGTCTTTACCTCGTCAAATCTTTGTTTCTTTGGTTCCTAATCCACCTCATATCTGGCCATTTCCGAATCACGTTACGTATATGCTAAACATTTTAATTTCTTGCGCTTTGTTGAAATTTATGTGGGGGTATAAGTAATAATCAACTGCAGTTAAAAGTACAGTAATGGAAACTTGGAAGGGTCACCTAATCCAATATCCTCTCTCTCGATCCTCACTTTTTTTTAGTCCCAAAATGTTGTAATAATATGAATTCAACACATGGGGTCTTTAAAGATTTGCCTTTGAATGTCTTAATGAGCAGTTCTGCGTAGAGACAGAGGCGTTAGCATGCTGAATTCCATTAATGGGTTCTTTAAAAATCCAATCTTGAGGGTTACTGTGTAATATTTTATGCATTTAAAGGTTCTTAACTTCTAGTCCTTCGACACGGTTACCGTAAAAATGTCCCACGTAGACTTAGAATGTGGGGGAGGCGTCGCCAGTGAGGAGGAGGAGGAGGATGAAGAGGGCAGCGTTTGCTTCTCCGACGCCTACTCCACGGGTGATGGCGAGACCTCTTATGATGAGATTTTGGAAGCGGGGGCTTTGGAATCTAGGAAAGCTTCATCAATGGCGGATTCTTCTGATTGTTCAGTTGACATTGATGTAGAAAGCGGTGAAAAGAAGGTAAATATAAGTAGAATTGAGAGGGATTGCAGGATTTGTCATCTGAGTTTGGTGAGCAGAAGCCCTGGTCTTGGTGTGGCTATCGAGTTGGGGTGTTCTTGTAAGGATGATCTGGCTGCTGCTCATAAGCATTGTGCCGAAACTTGGTTCAAGATCAAAGGAAACAAGTTGGTGACTTAAACCGTTTTATCTTATCCTTTTTCTGTGTTTTTGTTAGTTTATTGTTGCTCATCTTTCTCGACTTTTGTGAATTTTGCTGATTCTCTACAATGTGGAAGGGATGAAAAATTCTGAATTTTTTCTAACCCAAAATCAAGTTACATTTTAATCGCCATTGGAATGTGGTTTTTGTAGAAATAAATTTTCTTAAATGCATTCGTTAATCGACAAATTACTCGTTTTTACTGTGAGTTATAATTTGCCGCCGACAAATTTTGTCGTCTTCTTTGTTTTTTTTTTTGGTGCCTAGGACAATTTATGATTTACTGCGAGAGAGGGTTTTAGATAACACATGAAATTTGGCCTTGTTTTGCTCAATCTCCGAGTAAATCTTGTGAGAATTTGGTATATTACGTTTTGTACGCTTAGCTGACACAGACTGACTACGCTGCTTTAGTATTGTGAAAACAATAAAGAAGAATGTGATTATCAACGACATAATGAGGGCAAAAAGTAAAGCAAAAGAGAAAAAATTGGAGTAGTTAAATTTTTTTGCACAGGTTCTTTTCTTTTCTGAATTGGAGGTTTGATCCCTGTTTGATATGCCTAATTTTTTCCATGATTATTTGATTATTTTGTTACCCATCTTCGGATTCCATTGGTTTCGTCGATTTAGTGATCAAATGATAATGAGCTCTCCGTATATGGGAATTCTTGAACTCATTCGATTTTTGAAAATTTTCTGCTACAAATGCAATGAAAGCCTCAGAGAAGTTGAAGCCTTTCTTCATCTACTCAATGAGTCTGAATCCAACAAACTAGCATAAGATGGAGATAGTTTTAGTTTCCCAGTTGCATTTCGAAATGTTTGAACTATTATCGTTTTATCTTCTATCTGATGTCTTACAGCGACTCTCATTGTCAGGACTTGCGAGATTTGTAATTCGATAGCGCGGAACATAGTCGGGCCTAATGATCTCGAGGCTTTGCAACAACAAACAGGCGATGACAATAGCGCCGCAGCGACAGCTACTACCTCAGAAACTAGAAGCTGCCTGAACAGTCACCGGTTTTTGAATCTTCTTCTTGCTTGTATGGTATTTGCTTTTGTCATATCTTGGCTTTTCCACTTCAATATCCCATCATAAGTCTTGTATAGTATTAAATCTTGATGAGGATTTTACCAAACTTGGAGAATGCGAGTTGCTCGTTCCCATTGTTGTCGACAGAGGCGAGCCCGAGTGATGAAGATCAGCCAGCCACCTGAAATGAACATTTTTCATATTTTACGTGTAATTTTTAAATATTTAGAGTTTGTTTAGAAATATATTAACGCTTTCTCTCGATTAAATTTGTGGGTCGATATTTTTTGCTTAGGGTTTAAGAATCGATCAGTTAGTTACCTTTGGTGTTAATTGAATTTTCAAGAATCGAAGAAATTTTTTTTAATTGTTAGCTTCAAAATAACGTCTCTGTTTTGGAAAAAAAAACAACCCAACTGCTATCGGGTACGCGCTCTCTATTTCTCTCTTACATTCGTATTCGTCAAAATGCCGAATTTTGAATTGGTAGCATCTCATCCATGCATTGCGTTGCTTTGGATAAAGATTGTCCTTTTGTTGGTGGGTTGTCCAGAAACCCAGAAAATGTAAATTAGCTATCAATTTCTGTTTGGATAAATAACATTTGAGTGATATATATGGAATTGGACAATCCTCCCCCCTTGAGCTAGCTTTTGGGGTTGAGTTAGATCCAAGTTACAATCTTAACATGGTATCAGAACCCGGGTTTCACCGTTATGTGTTGGACTGCCTATAATTAGACCACCCGTTCTGTCCATAATTGAGTCATTTGTAAACTCCACGCTCCAGAGGTTCATTTCTGGACGTGAGAGGGGGTGAGAGAGGTGTGTTAATTGTCTCACAACCTTTGAGTGATATATGGGATAGGACAATCCTCTCCCCTTGAGCTAGCTTTTGGGGTTGAGTTAAGTCTAAGTCACAATCTTTAACAATTTCAAATACTCATATGGTGTTTGACAAAGGGAACCAAGAAAAGTGTGAACCAAATCCATGAAAAGGGAGAAAACTGTACAAGATTTTAATTTCTGTTTCTTTTGGCTTCCATATATGTTGCTTCGTTCAGTGATTCCTGGGCATCGTTGTCCATTTTGAGCTTGAAAAGTGAAACTGCCTGAAGGTAAAGTGCAGTTGGCCAGTCTGGAGATAGAACCAAAGCTTGCATGGCATCTCCTAGAGCTTCATTTGGCATCTCAGACATCAAATACGATAAGCAGCGTCGTGAATAGACAGTCGGAAATAGCATCGTCCCACCATCAATGAACTGCTCAAAGAAATACAAATAAATCGTTTCAAGCCTTTTATGAAGCAGTTGTAGAAATTAAGGGTTATCTTTAGGTGTAACTGAAAAATCTTTGTTGCAGCTTATGAAACACCCCTGTTAACTTTCACCCACCCTAAAATTAGGCGATCACACGTTACCCCTACAAGAAATTGTGGAGTCTGATAAGATTGGGAAGAGCTACTAACTAGTCAATATAGATATCGTGATTCATGTTTTTATCATAAGCTGAATTAAGGATATTTGAGTGGAAATCATTCAGAATTGATTGTTGTTGGTGTCAACTTCTCAAACTATAGGTAAAGCTGTTGTCCCGCATTGCCACGGCACAAGAGATTACATAGTGGTTTATAATTTTAAGAGATTCTTCCACCCAACCAATTACTTTAATTTGGTGTCACCTTGTGGATATATGACATCATATCGAATTCTTATGAAATCCATTATTCCCTATGACAAATAGTATAATACGCTTACTTGTGTGTAGCAATCGATTGCAGTAGTGAAATCCTTGGCTCTAAAAGCAGAATCTCCCTGCTGCTTGGCATCCAACGTCTCCTGCATTTGAACTGTCCACATTTGGAAAGATAACTGCGAAAGAAATAACCCAGATCAGATTTTCATGAATAGAAATTGTGATATGATTTGGGAGGTCGAAAATGGAGACCTCGTCTGCAACTCCCTCGTCATCTTTGTATCCAGCTTTATCCAATATTTCATGTATGGCTGTGAGATCCATTCTCAGGCATGCTTCACCCATAGGAGTCAACAGCGATGGTTGAGTAGATAAGGTCTTTCCTTGTCGAACACCGAGTAAGACGTAGGAAGGAACCTGATACATAGTTGTGACACTTAATCATTTACAGGAAAATTTATGTTGTCAGCTCAAATACTTTTGAAATTTTTGCATTAGGTGTACAGTGTAAGCCAGAAAGGAAGTCAACATAAACAATATCCTTTATACAAAGCTTCACAGTTTAAAAAAATAAAAATTATACAGCGGTATAATAGACAACATCAATGTCAATCCACCATCCCAGAATTATATGGTCATAAATTTATTAGAGTCGGAGCTAATAGCAATGACTTCACTCGAATCTTAAAATTTTACTGCAATTATAAGATCATGTGGTGATAGATATGCCACTTGTACTGTTTAGCAAAATGACAATGGATGGTAAACGTTGCAACTGGTGCTCTTGGTGAAACTTACTGGTATCATCATTAAGCTACCACAATTAGGTAATTCACCAAAATCTTGAAAACTTCACTAGATATAACGGAGTGATGAAAACTGTCCGAATTTGGGAAAATCTGCAACTGCTGGAGAATGTGGTAAACATGTTTTTATCATACCTCAGTTTCTTTCTGAAGAGACGAGAGAGAAGTGACGAGAGACTTAGCACTCGGCCTTTCTCGTGCTTCATACTGCAAACAACGGGTGGCCAACCGTACCAACTCAGTCCTTTCGTGAATAGAAATGTGACCCTCCAAACATGAATCCATGAGCATCAGAAAGTTTTTTGTCCGGATGAGATCCAGAGCCTTTAAGAGGACAATAGTCAAAAATAACGTCAGGACTCGTTGAACCTAGGACATACTGCATTCTATTTATCCTAAATCAGCAAAAAAAGAGTACATGGGTTGGAGGTATGTGCTTCCCACTTAGAAGATCAATCAATATGGTTCCAAAGCTGAAAACTGCACTCTCTGGAGTCACTTTTCCTACATAGATTTTATTACCAAAAATATAACTCATTGTAGGAGTAAGAGCCAGCCAGTTTTACTCGAAACTAAACCCACAAGTTATATGTTTCTGCCATTGTGCCATACGGACAGCTGAAGTAAGTCAGTTGAAGTCTGCATGCTTACCGATTCTCAAGTATTCGGGCGGAGTGAAAGCTAAGTTTGTACTGTAACTTTTGCCATCTTTACTGTTCTTCATTAGGCCAAAGCTAGATAGCCTGGGATTCCCTTCCTTCACCACCACGCAGCCAAACATAAGACAATCCAACACTTAAATCCTTGAAACCGAAGAGGTGATATTAGCAAAACACAGTTCACCTGATCAAACAAGACTCTATAAGCATTTAGATCGTGATACAACGCTCTTCCTCTGCTATTGCAGTACTCTATAGCTTGTGCCAAGTAAAAGGCCACCCTCAATCTCATTACCCATTTCATCGGCTGGTTCTTCCCTATGACAGTTCAGCGCTCTCATACATTAAAATACTAATCCACAAGAAGTAGGAACGTTTTTAATACAGAGATTACGGCTCGAAAAAACTATAATCAAATCTTCGATTGTGAGACTCACGAGAATTAGATTAGGAAACTCACAGTGAAATAAGTGCTTAGCAAGAGTGTCATTGAGCATGAACTCAGCCACCAGCATTCTCTCCTCACCTTCGATGCAACATCCAATCAGATTTGCCAATCTCCCACTTCTTAGATTTCCAACTGCTTTAGCTTCATCCTTCAATAATCCAACAAAAAAATAAGGAAACAACACTATTTATCCTATTTCTCAAACTCGAAAATCTTAGTTTGATTCTTGATTAGAACATAGCAAGAGTACAAACACCGCCTTTTCTCCAGACCGTTTAAGCAACATGGAATCGACTGGATGTTGGAAATAGATTGAGGATTCATTTACGCTGGTCTTATAACTAGAAAAAAGTTGTTATGCATACAAATTACATGCATTAAAATTAACTTAATTCAGACACAAAACAGTGAACTGACAAGGAATTGGCTAGAATCAGGCCAAGCAGACTTGTTAAAGCGCTTAACAGCAATCCAGCGTTTATTTTCGAGCAAGCCTTTGTAAACTACATTAGGAGCCTTCTCTCCAGGCTCCGAAACAATGTTTTCTAGAGAAAACCCGTTTGTTGCAGCTTTCAGCTCCTCCCAGCTGAACTCTCTGAAGCGTGGCACCGAATTTTTCTCCATGTTCTCTGAAACCCATAATATAAAGCCAAAAAGACAATTTTTACACAAACCCACGAACAAAAAACTGGTCAAGACTGTGATACTAACTCTGATCGGAGGATTGAAGAACAGAGAGCTTGCGGCGAGAATACCAGCAGCAGAAGGGAAACTTTGAGCAGCGTGCACCCATTCAATGGTCACCTCTGTTGAGATATTAAATAATTTCTGTGCTCAAATCAGCTTGGAACTTTTTTATGCTTGAATACCATGCGTTATATATATATATATATATATATATATATATATATATATATATATATATATATATATATGCAATGCAAATAATGGGATTACTGTGTCTGTCTGAACAGTTGTATATCAATATGTTTGTGTTTGAAAAACTTAACAAATAAATAAAAACAAATTTTTTTTTACCTGGTTTGTGCTTTCTGCTGCCTTTCTAGATTTTTCAACTACTTCAACATTGATCCCGATCTCATCTTCGTGCATCATTCTCCCAACTTCCCCTTAGTTAGATACGGGTGCTCAAAAAGTTACCAGCCTCGAATCAACATGGATAGAACGGATACGTGAGGAATTGTTTTTGTACGCCTATCACTTTATGCCGTCTATCTTAATATCTCGCTACAATTCAAATGAAATTTATTTAGTACTGTTTGGCATTTTGTATGATTAAAATTCAGATCAAATGTCTTGTTATACACACACGTAAACGAAGCACAATTACACTTAAAGTTATTCAAAAAATACAATGTAATTTTTGAAAATAAAATAGTCAAAATTGAAACACTCTGATAGGTTTGGAAAGTTGATTTTGTAAAGTAAAATGTCAATTTTAGTATGGAATATTGTGTTGATGCGTAACATTTTTAGTCATGTAATTATGTTTTGATTATCATTTTTGGTCTTTTTTCTAAAAAATATATAATTAAATTGTTAATATCATTGTTAAATGTTTATAATTACATTGTTAAACATATGTGCATGCCATGATAAATTTTTAACTTCGTAATTATTAAAATATAACAATGATATTAGTCATTTAATTAAGTGATTTCGTAAGAATGACCAAAACTGATGGTCAAAACATAATTACTAGGCTATTAGTAATTCAACCAAAAATATAATAATAAAAATGTTACAACTTTATAAATATATGATTAATCTCATGCTCAGGAACCGAGGCTCAGCTGACACCGGTTTTTTTCTTAAATATATATTCAAAATAGCAAGTCTCAGAAATACAGATTTCAGAACTTCAAAACCAGTATATGTATTCATAATTATGAACATTTTATTGTCTTATATAACTTCAAACATTGTTTTATAGCGACGGAAATGTAAAACAAGATATACATCAAAATAACTTAATGTTTAACAAAGGCAGCAAATAAACAAAATCAAAAACTAAGAAGCAGCAGTTATTGAATCTTCTTCACCAGCCACGGAACTTGATCTGCTCATATTATTCGATCTCTTCTGAATTCTTATCTGAGAGAGATTTGTGGGGATGAGTGAAATAGTTGTTACTCCATAAATTGGATAAATATTCTCATCCTTTTAGATCATTTTGAACAGAAAACTTCTATGCATATATTCATAACAAAAACAACATATATTCGGAATAACATGTGTCGTTTTATGTATTAGACATATTATTAATTTCATTGTTAACTAATATCAGTGTTTTATATTTTAATCACATAAAGCGTGATGCAGAAATCAAGAATAACAGGAATCATGCATGTTCTGATTACATATTTTTACCATTAGTTCACAATTTTCAATGTTTTATAAATACAAATTTCAAAACTCTTACATTCATATATGCTGGTTGGTTTTAACACGATTATCAAGAGTTAATACAGAAAGCCTAATTACAAAAATTTGCTAAAATAATTTCGGTTGACACTTGGACATGATTTATTTTTTTGTTATTGTACTGCTGCTTGAAAATGCTACTGTATTACGACTTGAAAATGGCCTATCATAGCTCAGAATATTGCTTTTAAGTTTTGGGCGATTTGCTCAGAATTTGTATAACACCAATTAAAAAATACGTGTGCTATTTATAGGTAGAAATCTCACTGTTAGCATCCAATTAATAGTCATTATCTGACATGATACGTTGGATCAGAATCAGTAGCTGATATTGACATGATCTGTTGAATTTCAGATACTGAATTTTCGACTGTTGAAAATAGTCAGCTGCTAAAAAATGTAAGTTGCTGAAAAATAACCGACCGTTAGAACTTATCAACAACTGAAATTGTTACTACTTTTGAATTTTGTCTACCGAATTTACTATATGCTAAAATTATTTCTTCTGGTTCTCACATTAAAATTGATATTTTGTTTATTTTAAGTGGACACTCGCTCAAAGACCGCCATATATAGTTGTACACGCAACCACAATGAGCATTAAAAATGAAAATGTCTTATAATTACAATATAAATAAAAATATTAACTGTTGGGTGCAATAATTGTCTTTGTTTGGTAGAGCGATCGAACCATGGTGCTTGTGCTGCTGTGCGGTTTAAAAGATTTGAGTTGCACTATTACCACTAGCTATAGTTTTTGGTAAAGCGGTAAGCACTCGGTCCTACAATTGGTATCAGAGTCAAGGTCATGGGTTCGATTCCCATTGATTGCAAGGAGTGCAATTATTGGGAGGGAGATTGTTGGGTGCAATAATTGTCCTTGCTTGGTAGAGCGATCGAACCATGGTGCTTGTGCTGCTGTGCGGTTTAAAAGATTTGAGTTGCACCATTACCACTAGCTATAGCTTTTGGTAAAGCGGTAAGCACTCCGTCCTACATTAACAATAATAATTGATTTTCTAAAAAAATAAGATCAAATTTTAGCACATGGATAGCCGGCAAGAGAGAATAAGAATGGTTGGAATAAAGAAATAAACGATTATTTCTATAGAAGTCAAAGTCAAAATATCCTGTGACGTCGACCAAATCCTCAGTTATGCACACTTCTTTCATAAATTAATTATTATTTAATTTTTTACACGATTTGATAATTAATTATATGATTATACATAAGACTCGTTAATTGCTAAAAAAACCATATAATCATTTTTAATTTATGTCCTGTCTTTTTCTGGGTATTCTATTAGCAGATTACTTGGTTACGCTGTTCTTATTCATTAATCGAAGGAGACCAATTCCAAGCCAGTTTTTGCAACTAGCATCAAAATTGATACGATAAGTATATGATCACTAGTTTTGTTTTGGATGGTAATTCTTCTATTGTAAAATGTTATTTGAAGTATAAAATGAATTATTTGAGAAGGTTGGAACTTTAAACATGAATAAGTTGTTAAATTTTAATTTGATTCGCAGAAAAATATTAACGATATTTTCGTTAATATGTATATTTTGTATGAACGTATTTTTTTTTTTATCTGTATTTGTATTTAGCATTAAATTTGTTATCTCATGCTTGTAACAATAACTCTCATACCACCGATGACTTATATCTCATATAGTACAAAAAATTTATGTAGAAGATTATGTCTCAAATTCGAGACTCAATTATAATTATAACAATATTTCTTTTCATTGACTAAAAAAACAAAAAATAATAATAACTCCTATACCCATGATGAGCAAGCGTGAGGTCCATATAGTTCTCAAGGGATAGCTTGGATGGTAGGGTATGACTAGCATCTCCAAAGAAATTAGAGGTTCAATCTTCTCTGTCTTTGTCATCCCAATTTTGAGATTACAACACAGGGTTTGTCCAATGTATTATATCTAGTTAACGTGGTTTTCAGGTTACTGAGTTTACCCAAAACACAAAAAATAACAGCTACAAGTTTTCTAGATTAAAAAAATCGTGAGATCCGTTTAGGATTTACTATTTTTAAAAAATTGTCTTTTTCAAAACCAAAAAAGTTTATTTAATAAAAAAAAACAAAAAACAAATATTAGAAATACAAAACAAGAATAAAATAAAAGTTATCAAAAATTTTAAGCTATAATAAAAAAAACGTTACACTCAACTAAATGAAAAACAGAGAAAACTACTTTAAAATATTATTGTTTTACATAAAAAGTTACCATAGAAGAAAAGTGTATTCTAAATGCAAACAACAGGTGATCATGATGTGTTAGCCCTAATAAAGAATATTGTCTAAGAATATAATACTCGATAATTATGGGTGATTGAATAATTTGGTGAAATTGCAATCAACATGTGTTATTCATCTTTATTTGATACAAATTGATTGAAAAATATGTCAAACAATTATTTTTTTAAAAAAAATAAAAATAAAAATAAAAAAATTATATATTAAATTAGACTATCACTTAGGCGATGACTAGATAGTCTGAGTGTTTGATTATTTTGACAACCCTAATGATATCAACTTTCTAAAAATCGAGGTGGTGGACGATCACCCTACGTCCGTATAACGAACACCTTTCAGAGCACTTTGTATACCACATCCACAGGGAAATCAGTTATTTTGTTGGAATCTACAAGAGGCTAAAAACGCGGTTCAAATTGTTAGAATTTGGACTCGGTCTCAATTCCAAATTTAAATAGACGATTCTAGTACCATGAACGAGTCAAGAGTCTACTCCAACATTTTTTTTATTTTTAAACTTACGGATAATTTACAGTAATCGAAAAGAAATTGGATTTGGATTTCGACTTGACTATGATTTTGGATTATTCGTAGAAAATTTCCTTCATTTCTCATTTCTCTTTTCTCTTGTAGATCATCGATATTGACACCACTTGGGTTAATATTCTTAAAATAATTATTTTAACATTTCCAGAAGAAAAGATCTTACCACAAGAAATTTCATTGTTTGTAAAATTCATTAATTCTTATAATAATATATTATGAGTTTTTTGCGTTTTCACATAGGTGCTAAATGGTAATTGCCCAAATTTTTATACACATAACATGATAAAACATAGAGTGTGGCTCATATGAAACCGTTTAACGATCATAATCTGTGCAACATGTCAATCCTACTGATATTTACAATAAAAAGTAATACTCTTAACATAAAAAGTAATATTTTTTCATGGATGACTCAAATAAGATATCTTTCTCACAAATACGACCCGTGAAACCGACCCACACCAGTTTTTTTGTCTAAAACATATTAACATGAGAATTTGACACTTTTTGGATTGATTATATCTAAATTAAGTATAGGAGAGATTGTCGTGCATTGACGTGGTCTCGTTTTACAATCAAAATGGGCCAATCTAAGCCTCATATGAATTTGGACCAAATCAACTTCAGCTCAACCTATTATTAGACTTCGCAAATCATAAAACCTCGTACTTAACTTATTGGTGTGGGAAAGAACATTAATACACACAAAACATGTAATTTTATAACATGAAAGCTACAACACCTTAATTTACGTTTGCTTCATTTACTTTACGAACTTTAATTTGCTTATGGAAATGTACGCGTGACGCGTAATTAAATATAGTTCGAGACAAGGACACAGCATAAATTCAAGTAACCATTGTATTGCAGATAAAATGGAAATTCATGGGACCCAAACACAACAGAGTGTAGTATATTCCAAGTTTGGACATGGTCCTTGAAATTTTCGACAGAGAGGAAAAATTCAACAGATGGGAGCCTACTAGCACATGGAATTAGGCAATTTTTCTTCATCTCTAAATCAAGAAATGTATCCTTTCAAGGCTAGATATAGTGGGGGTTGGCCTCTGCAAGATATGTGATTCAATATTCAATTGGATATAAGATAAGGACATGTTTCCAATATTGAAAGGTTCTTGAGTAGCAAGGAAAATTTTCTCCTCTGTCAAGATTTAGGCAAGCATGTGTTTCCCCACAGATATATCCATTTCACCACCAAAAAACTATCCAAACATACAGGTATCGCGATCATGATAACTGGGAAGTAGATAAACGAAGCTCATTACGTTTTAGTGGCTGACAGTTCTTAGGGCAGACCAAAAGGAACGTTTGCTCATGAGCCTTGTAAACGAGCTTAAGAAATTCCAGCCGTTCGAACTTGTAATACCTCTACTCAGGACTGACCAAAAGAGCTGGGTGTATGGGCATTTATCCAACATAAAAAGAAAAATTCATGTTAAAATATATCTAATAGAAATCTAAATGTTTCCTCCCACCACAACCAAATACATTGAATTTCTAAATCCATCTGTATCGCCTTATATGATCTACCAGAAGAGATAAGATTGTTTTCTTGGTACCATTTAAAGATTCCCAGATATTTACAAGAATGCAAAATAGATTAAGGATGAAGATAAATAATGATTCAAGGAACAAGAAAATATGGAATTCCAAGATACACTATGGAATTTTTTTTATGACATACAAAAATTTGAAAGTAATCACCCGACTTCCATGATATTGAATACAATTGATGTATACTGATTGTGCGGAGAATCATGAAGTCAAATGACCAACAACAATGTATTAGTTTCAGCAACAGCACACGTGTTTAGTTTCTTCATCATAAACCATTGATAATTGCCTCAACATGTACAATATTTCCTTCTTCAATAATCTTGCCATTAATTTGAGTTCTTGACCTCTGAAGAGAAAACGAACAATTTTAAATGCAACTCGTTATTACAAATCAAATTCATCAAGCAGGTAAAAGAAAGGTAAAATATAATTTTGGTACCCAGTCAACAGAATCTCCAGTACTTCCATTCAAGAGTTTGTGATTAATCTCTTCCTTAGTCTTGCTATCCTTGCTCAATGGGAGCAAGAGCCCTGCGGCTCCAGAACGATCCGGAAGTTCTGTGGAAACAATTTTCAAGTTAAGGCTCAAGATTTAGCAAAAATGGGGTTCTGATAAGATAAATAAATTATGAAACAGATATGTGCTTTGAAGAAAAAGAAACACCAACCTGGCATTTTTTTGTCGATAAAGAACACGACTAGATTAACAGTGTACCTGGAACAAATTCAGGCGTTGACAATCTATTACATCATCATTTTGAATTTAAAGAAGGAACTTAAGTAAGCATATATTTACCATGCAACAACGATATCGACTGTATAATGTTTACGCGCTGCAATAATCAACAAGCTCTGGATTACGACGGTTAACCAAGCACACTGCTTCAGAAACCTGGAACACCGCACCAATAAACAAAAACTTTAGAGATCGTGGTTAAATGAGGGGCATTTCTGGGGTTTAAAAATAAATAAAATCCCTCCCTCTCATTATGGACCCTTTTTTCTTTATGTTACAAACAATGACCGCTTATCAAATATTTTATATATGTATCTGTTCTATTAAAAAGTATATCATGAGATAGCCTGTGATATTTACCTTCGAGTACCGTACTTATGATATGTCCGAACAAAGACTAGGGAGAATATCATGTGAGATGAAAATATCAAATCACCACAACCAAAAAGCACTCCGCTAGGAACTGCACAACCATAACTATTCCAATGAAGAAAAGGATTTTAAAAAATCTATTCAGAACAGCAGAAATAAATCACGGCAATTGTTACCCATTAATAGAACTTCCAAAATATTATCAGGACGAGGCAGCGTGGCAAATTTTGATCCCTAAATCATTCATAACAATTTTCAATAAATTATAATATATCCATTTATACATTGTGAAGGAAACATGAAACAATGGCAAACATCTTCAGCAGAAAGTGAAAGCTAGATATCCAATGTGAAAAAAATAATTCGGGCCATTTTTACCTCCCGACAATGATAGTTTGGACCGGGAAGTTGTGTAGAGTAGAAAGTTATGATTCGAAGAATTTGAGAAGCCTGCGACAAAGAAAATTAGCTACAAAATCATTATCATTGATTCTTCGGAGTGCTATAAACTAGACCGTAGTGTCCCACAGCCAAAGACACATTTTCTGAGATTTGACAATTGACAAGGTTCATTCATAGGTTGTTATAAAACAATGTAATTACAAACTTAGTGCACAAAGACTTTATTAAAAATCTGTCAAAACTTTCACTTACAATTAAGTATGCCAATACCCTGCACCATATTAAGACAGTGTAGATCTTCTTGCTTTTTGTAATGAAAGGATGGAAAGTCCACTGCAGGAAGCATCATGGATATTTAGTGCATTAGTCTTCCCAGAGACATTGAAAATACTGAAGCATAGAAGGAAAACTCACCAACACAAAAGAGAAAAAAACAAATGTAAATACAAATTCACTAATGTAAGCTCTGTCTTGCCCGAGCTCCTACAGTACAGGTAAATGAAACCACGAGTGAAAATCTCCAGAACTGACAAAATGGCAACAATTGTGTTAAGCACAGCATTAGAAGAATATTTTAAGCTTACTGGAAGAAGATAGAAGCCAACATCCTGAAGTATTGGTCCTGGTCGATGAAAGTAATGGACTCCTCGAGCTGCCAGCCCATGGATGTACTGGTAAAAGTCAACAAAGACAAAGATCATAAATTACAAACAGGAGAGCACATAGCATATTTCCATCCAAGGAAAACCTAATGACAATTAAAGATGCTAGAGAGAAGCAACCATCTTCCCGAAAAGACCAATTTAATGCCCAAAGAATGACAAATATCTTGTAAATATCACGTTTATAAAAACAAACTTCCCAAAAAACTTGAACCATTGGCCAAAATATTGGAAGAATAACAAGAAACTCGTACTAGTTCAGAGAAAAAACTTACTGCAAGTGGCAGGTTTGTCTTATACCTAGTCTCCCAGTAAATTTACAAATTCGCCATTTCAAAGCACGTATCTGATATTCATTTCTCCTACTAATCAGTTTATTGGAGTTTGCCTCTAAATAACCCAAAAAAGTTTAATTAAAAGGTAGCCACTAGAGGTAAAAAGTAATTTGAAACATGGGTTCTTCTTTGGCATCCATTTTTCAAACACGTTTGTTTCATCGATTCCATCTTCAAAACAAGGCTATTTCATGCTTTTGTTGACTTCTATCTAAAAAACTACAGAAGTAAGCTTGTATGCACTGACCATTGACCACCCAAAAGTTGTAGCCACAGATATCATAATAAAAATTTATATCATCTACACAATAGTTGTTGATTAAGTCGAGAATAGCTAAAAAATCAGAAAGGATTAAACATCAAGCTCTCAGGTTTTTACAATACATGTTGTCCATTAAAATCGGTGTCTTTCTCGGAATATGGCTCTGACTCTATCGCACTAGCTAATACCCAACACCAGAATCAAGCAGAGACTGATCCGTCGAAATTTAAAGAAGCACAAACCTGGCAGATGAGGCCCCCTAAAATGTACTTCCAATTTTCTGCAAGAAGCTTGATTTCTGTTGTGGTTTCGGCACAGATTCTCTTCCATAACTTCACATCAGAAAGACAAAAACACAAATCAATAAGACGAGTCGCTAAAACTAGCATGAAAATTAAAGTAAAAAAGGAGAAAAATGAAAATCAGAAATCATTCAACTGAAACAGAAAGAGCATATATTAACTAAAAGTGCAAGGAAAAAAGGCCCGACCTTTGAAGCCTCGCGACCTATGTAATAAAACGACATCTTCTCTGTGAGTATCAGACTTCAACAATGCCATACTACGTCAGAGAAAGACTCTTCTGGAAATCAGCTTCATCCCTCACAAAAATTCAATTTCTTTCAATATTCGATCAAGAATCCACCGAGAAAACCGAAAATTCCGCTCCGATATAAGAAACACACAAAACCCAGCTGCCAAATCGAGGATCTTTGAATATAACGGCCGATATATGCGAAAAGAAATTTCGAATGTTTGAAATCAAAATCACAACAGAAGAACCTTTTTCTCTCTCTCTTCAAACTGGGATACAGAGTTGTTCGTTTTTTTTCCTCTAGTTTTTCGCTCTGATATATATTTTATTGTGCTTTTGCTTCTCTCTCACACTCACTAAATTTGTACTAATTTTGTTTTGATTCGTCTCACATTGTCTGAATAAAAAAATAAACACGAGTTGAACACGGACAGTCAAAATAACCAGGGAGAGAGGTGGAAAGGTAAAGATTTATATATAAACTAAAATAAAAATTGGAAAGAAAATTTAATAGGGATTTAAACTGATAATCTTGTCACATGCAATATATATGTAGTACATAAATGTTTTAAATATAAAATAATTTTAAAAGACACATTTCTGTCAAAATTATATAAAAGACACATTTCTCAGTCGATCGATTGCTTCGGTATCACCAAATTTACGTTTCCAAATTTTAAAATACTTCGACATGTAAAATATAGTTATAATATAATGAATAGGTCTCTTGTTAGACGCTCACGAATCTTTATCTGTGAGACGGGTCAACCCTACTAATATTGACAATAAAAAGCAATGCTCTTACCATAAAAAGTAATATTTTTTCATGGATGATCCAAATAAGATCTTTCTCACAAAATACGATCCATGAAACCGTCTCACACAAGTTCTTGTTCAATATAATACTTTCTAAATTAAAATAATTCCAAAACAAATATTATAATATTTGAACAAGCATGGATCGGGACGCCATTTGGCCGAGGATTGTAAGCAAGCATGCCAGGGGGATCCAATAAATCCGGCCTATTACGTATGGCACTTTAATGAGATGTTAAAGTCGAATAAATTAACTATACATTATTATATCAAGAGAAGTGGTTTTTACCCATAATAACTCAAATGTCGTATTTACCATCACATCTCTTTTGTCAAACAGTCAAATAAATATTTATTGGTAAGATGAATCAATTATATTCATATTTATAATACTAAGTAATACTTTTTGATGTCATGTACCTAATTTTTTTGTCGTTTTCTCTATAAAAAAAAAATCAAATCGAGTTCGTTAAGTTTTCATGCCAAGACTATTTTGTGGTATGACAATTGGAATGAATGGAATGGAAATGGAATGGTATGCCTCATGCAAGTTTGTGAATATGCCCTGTCACGTTGTCATTAGGTAAGATTAAAAGGGTTAGTCAATCACGAGACAAACAACACTAACTTTTTATAATGTGCCACCATCTACGTCCACGTGCCCACTAGTTTAACTAATCTTCTTTAATCCCAATATTTCCTAATTAATGATACCCATAACCGACATTTGGAATCGTATGGTACCAATTGACAAATATTTGGATTAGAGAATTAAAGGTCGAGAATTTTAAAAAAGAATTGAGTTTATGACAAAAACTTGTCTGAAACTGTTTTACGGATCATATTATGTGAGATAGATCTCTTATTTGGGTCATCCATGAAAAAGTATTACTTTTTATGCTAAGAATATTACTTTTTATTGTGAATATAGGTAGGATTGACCCGTCTCACAGATAAAGATTAGTGAGACCGTATCACAAGAAACATACTCTGAGTTTATTTGGATAAATTTACTTTTTAATGAATTTTAGATTCTCAAATGTTAAGTTTAATTTATCCTTTGATTGATTGTACTGATATTTCAATTCAAATGCAATGCTGTGGATGATTTTGGAATTTAGATAATAAAATTATCCATCATTTCGAATTCAATTTTCATAATGACTCATTCTAGAAAACTTTAGCTTCATTTTATTTATATTTAATCTATAATATACTGATGTTTAGAGAATCGTTTGTTTCAATATGTGTATTCTATTTGGACAACTATTTTAAAAACGTTTTTTCGTTTTTTACAAATAAAAAAAAATTAAAATATGTGCTTGAACAAATCTTTTTTAAAAAATTGTTCGCTGCGTATATATTTGAATATTAGTTTAAATGTGTTTATTGATGTTTTAGAACTTTTAAAACATTTTAACCGTAAAAATATTATCATAAAATAGTTGTTCAAACGCGTGTTTATTCTTAAATCAATTTTTATATATTTTATAAATATTTGTCCAAACAAAATCACAATTTTGTTATGAAATCGATGGTTTTACGTTATACGTTTAACTGAGAAATAAATTTGAAAAGTTTGATTTTGATACGTAATTTCTCATATTCTTAACTTAGACTTTCATTATTGGCCTCAGTCGTCAGAACTCAGAACCAATTTGTATACCTTTCTACTCCAGATAAAAGTTTAATCCAACCACTAATATTACATTTATTTATATATCTAAACCCTTTCTTTTTTAATTAAAAATTATAGTAAAAACTGATAACGATAAATTAGTTAATTTATTAATTTATGTAACTGATATCACATCGTCTATTTCTAAAATATTTAAAAAGAAAAGAAAAGAAAGGAAAGGAAAAAAGAAACATGACATTCTGCTTTATATAAGAAAGGAAAGGAAAAAAAATTATATATATATATATATATATATATAGTATATATATATATATATCAATTTTAATTGGAATAATGTAATTTTTTTGTAAAAAGAAAAGAAAAAGTAAAAAGAAACATGACATTCTGCTTTCCCAAGGCAACCCATCTGGCAATTCACCATTAATGATGTACCTGGCTACTTTCCTTCTAGAAGGGTCGGGGTTGCCACGACTCCCTCGAAATTATTTATTTACAATTTTCATTTTACGTGCATATAATTTCATTCAAAGTCAAATTTTTAGTTATTTTATAAAAGAAATAATTATGTTTTTTTCAAAAATTAAATTTGAAGATGTAGTGTATTTCTTCTAACTTGACATGACAGAAGTATTCAGATTTTGACACCTTGTCCGACCTGAATTTTGCTTGAATCATTTCTAACATGTACGCGGTTCGGTCGATTATATCTCAACAGGCACTGCCTGAATCCATTCAAATTCCGACACGTGGCATTTTTATTCTTTTTTTTTTAAACAAAAAATAACCAAGAAAGATAAAATCGATACAATTAACTCTGAAGCCCAAACCATACCATGGTTAATTGACGTTGTTCCCTTAACTTTTATCGACGTTTTTCCTTGGTAGATATGAAGCTGATCTCCTTTTGTTCTTCTTCGCTTCTTCCATCGGACGCCGCCTCTTCCACCATGCGCCCCTAGCAACGCTTCACCGTGTGTCGCCTCTTCGTCGCCTGCGCCGCTAGTTGTTTTCCATGGCTTCCACCGTGCTCCGCCATTAGCAACGCTTCCATCGTGCTCCGCCGTTAGCAACGCTTCTTCCTCGCAACGCTTCCACCTTGCTGCAGGTACAAGGAAAACATTTGTAATTCTGATTGTGAAGCACATATTTTCTTTTAGTCGTTTCAGTTTTTGCCGGTCTTTGACTATATAGAAAATGAATACTGATGTCTTGAATGTATTTGCGCTTTATCTCTGCTACCGGATCCTTATAGGGTTGCGG
Source organism: Primulina eburnea (assembly GCF_022965805.1). Classification (NCBI taxonomy): domain Eukaryota; kingdom Viridiplantae; phylum Streptophyta; class Magnoliopsida; order Lamiales; family Gesneriaceae; genus Primulina; species Primulina eburnea. The sequence goes on along the minus strand of NC_133108.1, from coordinate 41,829,222 downwards.
TAATAAATATTCGGCGGCTGTGATCCAATTCAATTCTTTGATATTTGAAGATGATGAAGTTTGATAGGATTTCGACCTTGCGAAGACTTGTTATTTAAATTTACACAGGCCTTTGACTATATAGAAAAATGAATACTGATGTCTTGAATGTATTTGCCCTTTATCTCTGCTACCGGATCCTTATAGGGTTGCGGTAATAAATATTCTGCGGCTGTGATCCAATTCAATTCTTTGATATTTGAAGATGATGAAGTTTGATATATAACCAGTAAAGTAATACAACAGAGAACGAGTGAAGAATTCTAAATCTCGCACACTCCTTGTAAAAAAACTCACCTTTAAAGGAAGCTGATGTCCCAATTTTTAATCAATTGACCAACGTTGAAGAAGTGTGAACGGCGGAAGAAGAAACAGGAGAAAAGGGTAGTCTACAATTCCAAAATAGAAAGATGTATGCGGGAAGGGATTTTTTGAATTATTGGGTCAAACCCTAACCATAGTTATGACTTTTGTAATTTATATATCTTTCTTGGTTATTTTTTGTTTAAAAAAAAGGAATAAAAATGCCACGTGTCGGAATTTGAATGGATTCAGGCAGTGCCTGTGAATCAATCGAATTTACCCATGTACGCTGGATCCAATACTTTGGGAGAAGTGGCAAATTCGAATGTGTTGGGGAATTTAATTAATTTGGAGAGACGAAACCTAAACTTTCGGGAAAAATAAGAGACGCCCCTCCAATCACTCTGACATCCCATGTTGATATCCTAATCAATTGTAACGATATTGTCTGGCACACCAGGTGGCAGGGGAATATTTAGATGGAACTGGATGACTATGGATATATCACCACTTGTTACCCTCATGACTCAATTTTAACGGCTAAAATAATCTAACTTTTTACGTAATTTACGATAATATACGTTCATTGTCGAAGCATGCGTCAATATCATTTATGTTTCGAGAATATTTGCAATACCACCATGTTAATGTATATTTTGGTTCATATTTGAAGCAAGAGGAGATACATGCTATAAAATCCTCGTGTTGTTATTAATATGGCACTAACTAACTTTGGTACGCAATATTCCGTTACATTAATCAAAATAAACAACGCTTAAGACATGTTCGAACACTTGGATGGGTGGGGAGAAACTCTTTGGACCACTTCAACTGCACGAAGCAAGTGGCTTCGAATGCTTAATTATGTCACTTTTATTGATTATATATATACAATTTTAAGTGTCATTGTATATATCACGCGTAATTTGGACTGAAAATGAGATTGAGATTCGTGGTCCATGCCTCCATGGTATCTGATAATTGTCCTTTTGTTTATTTATTTTTTAACATTTCTCATGTATTCGTCTACAAGCAATTAGTATGACTCCACTTCACTATTTTACTTTGAAATAACAAGCTATGTTGGAATCAAATTTACTCGGAACAAGTTCAATAAAAAATTCTGTCTAGAGAGGCAAATAGATCCTTCAAGATTAATTTCTGAAACCCTACACTTGTAATAACTCTACATTCTCGATAAAATATGTAACGAAAGAAGCAAACTCATCGATCTTTGTTATAAAAGTGCTAAATTACATTGGCGTAGAAATGAACTCGTAAAAATAAAGCAGTAATCGAAACAAGTGTGTTGTTTATAATATGATTATAGTGCAAAATAAAGCAAAATCAAATGAGGCTCTAACATGTATAGTTTCTTTAAAACAAGTTCGCCTCTTCCGGTATGTGCTTCGAGGTTCCACCGGACGTCTGTTTCTCAAGATACGATGTGTAGACTAGCAGTAATGTCGCACAAATCATTATGCTAGCGAACAAAACAGTAACTAACTTTATCAGTTGACGAAGTAGGTGCAGAAACACAGTAAACAAGTAGTAGCAGAATGCTGAGATTGTAGGAGAAAGTGGATTTCGTTGTGCATTTTTCTGGCCTTAGATGGCAGATAAAGCACCAAAGGTTGGGCAGACGAAGCACCAAAAGTCAGGCCATGCGAAAAGTCTCGAGAGTATGTGAAAGGTCTCAACCGAAAAATAACAAAAGTTGGCATAGACTAGCTAGGTGATTTTTGTCTTGATTTCAAATTCCGAACATTCGACCCACCTAGGTCGCGCTCGTACGATTGCACACAAGTTAAAATCTTTTCAAATTCAAATCGAGCTCATGATTTGCAACCTCTCTGCGCCGACGTGAGCGAGAGAGAGCCTCTTGACAAACCATTGTTACACTTACATAAATCGTAACACAATATAAACTTATATATACCACTATATTTTTTCAATGTGGGACAAACCCATCTTTTCAAATTTCAATTCACTTACATAAAAAATCCATAAACCTCACAGCCCAATACATTTAATCCAACAATCTTTACTCATGCGAGTTTAAGAAAGTTAAAAGATTTGACTAGATACTCGATCGTTTTGTTCGGACAATTTGATTTCGTAACAGTTGAGTTCGTGCTATCCTTTGCGGCAGAGATAATAACTCTACCATGACATCTCATTCACCTTTGTACGTGGTTTTCAATGTATTAAATGCTGCGATTTTTATAGTCTTCATTTAATTGTCAGACAAATTATTTCAAAATAATTAATTTATCTGACTCATTGACTTCTAAAAGTTTAGCTGCATCGTTTTCGAATATAATAACTGTGTTCGAAATTATCAAACTTTCATTTAATGCTCTATTAAATGCATTACCAAATCTTCTGTGGATTAAGATGTTTCCATCTTCCAAGAATCTTTCCAAAGTGGTGGAATAAAAAGATCTTAAAAGTTTTTTGTTCTCAGTTTTGAAATTTGCAGTAGATTCAAACTCATCAAATAATTTTATTAAAAGGCAGATTTAAGACCTAAAAATTCAACTCACTGAATTAGCTCTTCCACAATTTTAATAGTACAAAAATTAAAGTCCGGTAAAAAAAATCCAATATTGGTGTTATTAATTCAAAATGGTCGTGGATTACGTTTGGATTTTCGAATAAAATACGAAAATATTTTTTTAACCTCTTCCATAGTCATACGGCCATTTCGGGAGTACACGAAAAGTAAAATTCGATGACATAGTCTCACGAGTTAATTTTGTGATATATGACTTCAACCCGACCCATGAAAAAATATTATATTTTGTTTTAGATATAAACCTAGTTAACCTGTGTTACGGATAAAGATATATGAGATCGTCCTATTCTCCAGAATGTTATATGAGTCCAAGAGCCATTTTTTTGCTTATAGAAAGAGACTTATTTTTGTTGAAGACGATGAAAAAAAATTATAAGAAAAGAGAAATTCTAAATTGATGTAATTAAATATATCTTAATCCGTTAAGAATATTTTTCCAAGAATATCTTAAGTCACTTTAAAGTTTATAGCAACAAAATTCAATTTTAACCAGTATACGAATATAATTAAATAAAAAATAAATTAATGATATACACCAACAGATATTTGTAATTAAAGATTTGTAAAATCAAAATGTTTTAGAATGGATTTGGGGATCTTACACACACGTAAACATATGTATTATAAGGTTCATCGTGAACAAAATACGACCCCGTGAGACCTTCTCACACAAGTTTTTGCCAAGATAATTATACGTAAAAGTTAATTTTCATATGATATAAAAAAAAGGTAATCTCTTTGATTTTTTATTTAGAAAAAAAATAGCAGTAGAAACTAAAGGGAGCAATCGAATCTACTTTAAACATGTTAAAAGTCACAAAATATAACATTTTACACACACACATTTCACATTGTGGTGTCCTATAACAGTATAATGGCGGGGTTTTCATTCTTGCAGTTTTGGGCCATGAAGTTGGATGCGTAGTTTTCGGGGGTCGGTTCGCTGAAAAAAGAAATGGCCAGGCCCTATTATTGAGCCGAAACTTAATTATATTGGTTTTGATGTGAAATTTATAGGCCAGAAAACATATATATGCATACCATGTCAAATTTCTTGTCTACTAATGTAGTGGACAGTCTGGAGAAAATAAGGCGGCTTATACGTTTAATTTAAAAGGATTTAATGCACCACACGATATCTATTTTTACGGATGAAAGTAAACATGGTTTGTCCAAATCATGGAACATGGACAGCACACAATCCCCATTCTTCCTCCATCCTCACCAGGTTCAAAATCGTAAAACCACCTCCTCTAGGGAAAAAAAAAATTTATGGAAAAAAAAAGAATTTAATATTTCGTCCTTGATCAATCCCCCTTCATTGAGTTTAGCCTCCACTCTCCCAAATTTGACCAGAAGTTTCTAATCTACAGTCGCATAATTCTACTTGAAACACAAACACGAAGGAAGGCAAACGATTTTTATGCAATCGACGAATAGTTTCACACGTAAACTAAACAAAATCTTGATCGTCGAGACAGCTATAACAACCTGTACATAGGAATTAGGGCATCAAAACATAATTAAGATGAATACTACATTAAACTTTTCATGTTTTTTCTTACAAGTTAGACTTGATTGAATCGTGTAAATGATAATGGCGAGATGTTACGTTCAGGTGAAGCAAAGCAACATGGCACGGGCTTTCATCATGCCCTACACCCTCCAAAGTCCAACTTATCAAACCTTGCAGACTAAGGCAATCTCGTTAAATAAATTCATTTGCACTCTAAAATAAAATTAAATATTCATCTTACATATAATGTTAAATATTCGCCTTTAAATACATTTTTGTTCTCAAACATATAATAAAACGCTCTAAATACACTAAATCAACTAAAAATATCAAGTCTAGCAACCATTTCATGAAAACTCAATAAATTTCTTACTCGAGTCATTTAAAGATAATATCTTGGAGCACAAAAGTCGTGAGGTGCCAGGTAAATTCACTATAGTGAGGAGCTTTTTTAAAAAATAATGATGTGTGGGGGCAATAGTCTTTGAAATTTGATAGGAATAATAAAAATAAGCAAAGCCATTATTTGTTCCACGTATTGACAGGTCATGAAACCCAATCGACTGAAATCCTTTCCCTCGAAGCAAGTGCATATGTTACATAGCCACTCTACTCTACCAGTCAGCCGGTTTGAAAGTTCCTAAAATATATAACTTTAATTACATTAACGGATACACAATGTCCTTATATTCCATTTGGATAAGTTGTATTTCACGTTCATGTATTTCAAATGTAATTTAATGTATATTTGTAGTTTCAGATGAATAATACCATAAAATTAAAATTCACTTCGTTACATGTTTACATAATGTTTCATTTTAATTAAAATGGATTTCACTCCTAATAATCGTGACATTTGAAATGTATTCTACTTTGTTTAACTAACATGTAAATAAATAAAATATTGATTTAATATTATTTCATTGTTAACTATACAACTATAATCAAAATTCAAATTCATTCATCCAAATGTAACCTGATAATGGATTTCAAAATCATGAATTTCAAATTCAATCGTCCAAATGTAACCTGATCATGGATTTCAAATTCATCCATTGAACACTTACTATAAGAATTTGACAATGGATATAAACGACTTCATTTTTCAGAAAACTGAAATCCATTACCTTTCTCAGACCAGATACATATTATATTAGATTTACCCAACTGGAGCATAACGGAAGGCGACCGAACGAAGCAGGCCCCCAAAAGATTTGCCGAAACGAACAAATAAAGGAAAATAAAGGAGACACCATGGTCAAAAGACAGCACCACGGAATGTGCAGAGCAAGTGCTTTTGCCGTTCCCCATGTAATCCACTATTTAAACACAATCATCCGTAAACTAGTCGATTAAATACCAATAAATGTGTACTTGAAGAGAGCATTAAACTGGAAACCAGCACTGAACCTTCACTTTATTGATAATAAGATAGATATTCATTACAAACCAAATGTAGTTCACACAACTGCATACAAATTAAAAACGAACAGGTTGGAGCATCAACCAAAAACAGAACCCAACTCGCTGGTTAAGCCCACCTACTGGGCGGGAATGCTACTATGATACCTACCATCTAAACAAGCTTAAAATACTATATAATATATATATATATATATATATAACCCTATTTTCCCTATATAAGATTATTATATAATAAAATAATATATAAGCCTTCGAAAATTTCCAACTGGGAAGAGGAACTGTGATCAACCACTTTCTTGAACCTCCAGCCAAAAAGAGCGAGTAGGGCCTCCCTCCCTTTCAAAGTGAAGATTTTCAAGGAATATTTATTCTTTCTGAATATAATCTTAATTATTACTATTATTATAACATACTTAATTGCTGGTTAATTCTAACATACCATCCCCTAATCACTTGCCAGCAAAAAACTTAATCCTAAATGAACCAAAAGAATTCCTCGACATTTTCCCACCATTCAGCACGACCATATTCGAGTTTGTTAGTAAGTCCATTCCTGAGGAAGCCAGAGTTCTTGATTCATCACTGACCGTGCGCCAAAATCTTTCTGTTGAGCAATTCTGATGTTAGAAACAGGCTTCAAAGTGGCATCTACGAGAAATAAGAACTCATTCAGATATTCACATTCCACTCAGGTTAAATGAAATGGCCAATTACTGCTCAAATTTTACCATATTGAGGCTTGATATTTGAAATGCCTCTGAACTGGGCTTGCGCCGGAATTTCCATAGATTCAAGATTCAAATTCAGAGCATGGAACACTCTCTCTACTGTAAATTCACAAACAGTCGAAAGACTTTAATCAGCACAAACGAACAGATATTAGAAACCAACTAATCACACATATGGATACTTTTGTGCAAGCAGCAAGTAACCTGGTTTCTTGCGAGTTTCAAGGGGAGTGGTGGTTTCATATCTTCGGGGCAAAAAGACTCCAGTTCCGGTTCTTCCCTTCTTGGCTTCGTTTTCCCCAAGATAAACAGACCTCATCCCTGAACGTGGTACAAGCGGCGGTTGCTGGTGAGACTGTTGTAAAGTAGGCCAAGCAGCGGCGGATAGCCCGTTTCTTCTTTCCCCTAAATTCCTTCCATTCTGAAACTGGTTTCCTAGTTTCTCTTGTCCCAAAATCCCATTCATCTTCTGAAACTGAACAACGCCATCTCAGTTATAAAAAAATTAGAGATCTAAAATGGGAAACAAGGATGTAGAGTTAAAACAGAGTTATACTAACATTGGCTGCATGCATATGCTGCGGGGAGATTTGGACATGTGTTTTATGATTCGAGCAAATTCCAGACACTGATGCTAGGGTTCGTCTGGGGAACAGAAAAAGTGCTGTGTTTGGTTGAATAAAACGCTTTCGCCTCTTGACTCGCCCGCATCCTCGCAACCTCCCCGGCAGCAGCGTACAGCAAATCGCAAACGGCAGGTATTTTAACTTCCGTCGGCGAAGGGAATTGAGAAATGCTCTTGGGACTTCCTCGACAGGAACCTGGTTTATACCCGCAAAGAGTTGACTGCGGTGAACCAGATAACTTCAATCCCTGAAAAGAAATGAAACCAAATAACTCCAGATTTCTTCAATAATGAAAGGTAAAGTAGAAAGAATCAATCTTTACCTGTTCCAGGTACTCAGACAAGATATTGGAGTCTTTTAGAGTAGAATAAGCTATCTTCCGAGTAAGAAAGGCAATGAAATCATCTTCGTCGCTCTCGGTTTCCGATGAACCCATGAATGACTCAACAGGCGAACTCAGATCCGAGCTAAATCCGGAAGAACACCGGAACCCATGTGAAAAATCATCACCCGGTTGCGTTCTGAAGCGGTCAGCTCTGAAATCAGCGAGCAGTTCATCGCCAGTCAGGAACCCCGACGGCAGCCAGAACTCCCCATCATCCAACTGTTTCGCCATAGCAAAGAACCTGTTACTTCTTCAAGAAAGGGAAAACCAGAGACGGAAATTATATATGGCGGGAAGCGGAATAGGGAGAGAATTACGGGATCTTGCTTCCCCCAGAAGAATCACTGATTACTTTATAGCACCACTAAAATGGTGGCGTAATTATCAGGGGCCCAGCAGAGAGCGAGAGAGTGGCGGATGTGGGGGAATGGGGAGTCGAAGAGTGGGTTTTATATAGTGTACAATCTACAGTACACTGGGTGGCACTCGCAGAAACCCTAGAGATTTCGTATCACAGGCGCGTCGGTCGGAGGTGGACAACACTCTCGTGGAATAGTGGGAAACTCTTTTGGGAAAAAAAAAAGCTGTAAAGAGCCTGTAGCCAGGTAAGAAGGCGAGTGGGGTCCAAAACCTGACAATGCTCACTCGCTTCTCATGTAAGCCAGTGGAATTTAGTTCACCTCTTTTCTTTGACGCTTATATTTATTCTAACTATATATTATATTTTTCAGTCAGATTATAGTTTTTTATATTTAATGTTTAATACTTTGTCAAAAAATATTTAATATTTTATTATCATATAAAAAAATATAATCTCTCCCGAACCCTCCAAAATACGTTTTTTTTTTGCATCCGTCCCTTGGCCGGGACACGAGTTCTGGTTCAAGTCCGATTTCTATGCATGGGACCGACCAAAACTCGGTGGTTTTGGAACTATTCCAATTATTGTCTATTGCTATTTTTCCAAAAAAAAATAAAAAATAGATAGGTTAAAGTTATTTCCTGGAAGCGGTCCGGTTCGGATCCTTAGTGATCTCAGCCAGCTCGGATTATAGTTTCCAAAAATCAATTTCAACCGAAAATAACGGGGCGATTCTAGTATTAATGATCTATTTAAGCATGCGTACAGCCTATACATGTAAACGAGTCGATTGGAGTCGAATAATATCAGATTCGAGCTCGACTCGTTTGAAAATTATTGAGCTTGCGAATAGTTCGAGTTCAGTTCGTTGATAACTCGTTTATCATGTTTAACGAGTCTGGCTTAAGATTAGCTCGTTAAGGAAACTCGTTTTAGAGCTCGTTGAGTATTTATAGCCCAAAAACCAACTAATATATGAAAATTTAAGGGATATGATTATCATTTTATATGATTTAAATAGCTTACATTTTATTAAAAGAGCAACGTGAGACAAAAAACTCATGGCACAACAAACTAGCCAAAAAAACTAGTCAGGCTCGAGCTCGAGAACAAGGTCGTGAGTTTACGGTTGAACAACCTTAATCTCGAGCTTTACTCGAGAAGTTTAACTACAAGGAACCACAGACTTGAGATTTTTGTATTCAAAAGATACCAATCAAAGTATAATTGATTATGGTTATGCTTGGTACGTATATGATCCACACAAGACACGTCCCAAACCGGATATATATTTACTCGTGGAGGCACTACAATTTCTTGGCATCTACAGAAACAAACACTCGTAATAACTTCATCGAAATCATGCCGAGATTATTGCACTACATAAAGCAAGCCGTGAATGTGTGTGGCTAAAATCAATGACCGAACATATCCAAATCTCACGCGGATTATCATTCGACAAGAAGCCGGTGACACTATATGAAGATAATGTTGTATGTGTTACTCAGATGAAATAAGGATACATAACAAGCGACAGAACTAAACATATTCCCCCTAAGTTCTTCGCATTCACCCAAGAGCTTAAGAATAATAAAGATATTGATATTTGTCTAATTCAATCAATTGAAAACTCATCAGATCTCTTCACAAAGACATTTCATACGACAATATTCAGAAAACATATATATAATATTGGGACGTGCAATCTACGAAATTTGTGAAAAATCGTTCGTGTTAACATGAGGGGGAGTTCACGTGACCACACTTTTTTTCCCTTACTATAGTTTTTATTACAATGAGTTTTTCCTAGTAAGGTTTTTAACGAGTCTGTATAAAAACACGTAATGAAAACAATCATTGTATCATGATCATCATCATAAGGGAGAGTGTTGAAAATAAGAGCTGAAATTATTGAATGTTGAAAATAAGAATTGTAAATATGAAAAATTAGTGTGTGATGACATATGTAATTATGTATTTATTTTTGGATTATTTCCAAAGAAATTTTATAAATATGTCTCCCAATTCGTGAAGAAAACACACGATTGAGTAGACAAAATTTTATAAAATGTGTAGTTTAATATATTTTATGAGTTTGAAATTTTTACTTTTTACTGTAACTTTTTAACAGTTTTTTCATTTTCATTCGCGGTATGAACTCCTAGTTTCATACATTGTATAAGCACAAAATATCTGTGCGGCACACAAATATTTAAACATTGATTTGATTTATGGAAAATATGATAAATTGAAAATAATGAAGATATATACTATTTTATAACTCCAAAATCGTAAAATGTGAGCCAAAAGGGCTGAGTTGTACTATATATATAATAGATATTTTTTCGAATAACAAAAAATTTGCCGCTAGCATGTTCACGATGGTATGATATTGTTATCTTTGAGACTAATCTATCATGACTTTGATTTTGGACATTATCCAAAAGATCTTGTATCAATGGAGATATCATTTAATTTTATTACCTCGTAATCTTCCTCTTGATCTTTCAATTTGAGACTGTGGTTGCATTCCCGACACAGAATAAATAATTAAATCATTTTTTTATTATTAATGATAATATATATCTAGATATTATATATATTATGTAAACTTTATATATCTAGTAATAAATAATATAAAATTTAAAAGTGGCATGGATTAAACAGATAAAATAGAAACGAAGCCGTGGGAGAACGTGTTGGTCCCTTTTCTGACTGAAGAAGTAGTGGAAGAATCACAAAGCACAATTCTGTAGTCGGTCGTCCCAAAATGACGCTTTGCCTTTAAGCAATAGCAATTAGTGGGAATTGGCAAGTACATCTTTTCGGTCCAGGTTTTAATAATTTTAAGGTCTATGATTTAAATTCATTGATTTGAACTAATTTAAATTGATAATTTCACAATTTATCATATAATAATTAAGATATTAAACTTCGAATTAAAAGTTAGATTAGTTAATTTTTAAATGATAAAACAATTTGAGTTGGAATTGCTATAGGAGTTTTCATGTCTGCTGTCTGTGACCTGTCCTCCGAAGCCGGTTAAATAGTTCCGGTTCACTCACCGGCTATCTCTAGATCGCCGTCGCAAGCGATTATTTTAGGATGCGGCATATATCATGGAAAATTTATTGATTCAATAGAAATACAAATACAGTAGGCCATTTAATGACAAATTGTAGGTGTTAATATATGGCTAGACAAGACAAAAACTTGTGTGAGACGGTCTCACGGGTCGTATTTGTGAGACGGATCTCTTATTTGGGTCATTCATGAAAAAGTATTATTTTTTATGCTAAGAATACTACTTTTTATTGTGAATATGGTTAGGATTGACCCGTCTCACAGATTATAATCCGTGAGACGGTCTCACATGAGACTCACTCGGCTAGACAAATCTAGATTGTTGGAAATATACCAATAAAATAGAATCAACCACGACTGAATTTAGTCATTTTCGTCGCTCTAGATTTTTAAAATAATTTCCCCCAATATTTTCTTGGATGTTACACTCTCTTGTCTACAACTTGATGAACTATATTCTACAGTCAAATGACTACGTTGTACTCAATAATTGGCAAATATATATATAGATTTTTGATATGCTGCACACCTACCATGCACACCTATGTGAGCACCGATGATGTGTCACTCACACATTGGATGTACAATTTTTCTATATTTCATCACATCCAATAAGTGAGTGACACATCTTCGATGCTCACATAGGTGTGTATAGTAAGTGTGCAGCATATCAAAACTAATATATATATATATATATATATATATATATATATATATATATATATATATATATATATAATTATATATATTGTAAGGCAAAAAAAAATGGTAAAAGAAGAAGATGAAAAGACAACGTTGTACTCAATAATTGCCCTACGATTCCATAATGATGCCTAATTATTATTACCTAAGTGCGACAAAGTGGTCATATTCAATTTCATGTTAAGGCAGATGGGTAAATTTTTGGGGACAAAACGTAATTGTCATTCATTAGAGGGTCTCGTCTGGAAATATTTTTTTTACTCTCCACAAAATTATTGAATTACTTATGTTTGATCCTATTTTTTTTTTGTTTTTGGTGAACTTTTACTTTTTCCATCCTACGCCGACATGTTCCTTAAATTCAATTAAATATCAACAAAATGAATAATTAGACACCACTAGCTGATGCATGCTACACCAAATTAAAGCCGATTCTTGAAATAAGGAATCCAATAAATAACACTTAAACTGTTGATTATTATCATACAAAATGTTTTCTTTTGCGATAATTACATGACCCCTACGACTTGTCTTGTATGCCCAAAATAAGAACATTGTAGGGTCACTTCTCCACATGCTTTAGATTTTTTTTTTAAAAAAGCTACATAATTGTTGCATGATTATGCATGTATAATTTTCTTTGACTAACATCATCAAATCATTAATTACCATTATGACAAATCAATAATTTTTTTATTTCACGTCAAGTTTTTCGATGTCATGTTAACATTATTGAAACATCTGTATTTTTAGGAGTTACGTAAGTAATTAAACAAAAATAATCTAAAATCAAACTTTTGTACATTCAACGGACCAAAACACAAAACCGTCTGAACCGAATTACATCACACAAAATTTTCTAAATTTATTTGGAAACCGAGATCATAAAAAAATAAGCTATAAACCGCGCCGGTTTTAATAGTTTTGTTGATATAATACATGAGAAATACCTGTTTAGCATAATGAAAATCAACCCCACAAATTATATTAGTGTGTAAAAAAACCATGATTGAATCCATGCCCCATTAGTTGAAACGAAACCTAAATGCATAATTTAAGGCAAATAAAGAACGTGGTAGTTGTACCTGCCATGCACGTCTGGTATACTAGGTGTGCTATTGAATGTTCATTAATAAATGCACAAGGTGTTGCATGTAAGGTAATGTAATGTAGCCCAACGCAGGGAAAAAATGGAACATGGGAGTCTATCAATTTTTCCTTCAAAAATCAAAATCTCGTTCGAGTTCAATGAATGATATCCGTCACATAAGGTGCATGGGATTTATTTTAATTTCCTGAGCATTGATTAAGTCAGTAAATGTTTAAATTAATGAATATTTTTATTAAAAAAATGAATAAATAAATAGATATATATTATCAGTAGCTGCGTGCTTGCACGGTTTTTTTTGGTAATAAAAGTCAACTTATAATATGATAGAGTTAAATAAATTAATATAATAAACAATGTTATTAATTGTAATGGCAAGAATGCTAATGTTAGTTTTGAAGAATAGGCTATTTTTAGTGTGGAATTATTTCATGATGATCATTAGGTAAAACAATTATTGTAGGAGTATTTTGGATATTTAAAAAGTAGACAGACAGAGCAATCAAAAGTTTGAGCCCCTAAGATTTTTATGATATATTTGTACAAGAAGATGATAGATAAAAAGAGAACAAGTTTACATTTAAAAAAGAAATAATGAAAAATAAAGGACTAGAATACATTCTCAAAGTCAGCATAATGGAAATAACTCCAAATCTGGCATACAAAATTGATAAAAGTATCCCCTCCCCCTTGGTCACTTCAATCCTTCTGTCAAACCTGGTGGCACTCCCAGGCTTTGTGCAAGGTTGCTCATTCTTTCTTTCATAGCCTGCATTGTTCATCAAACCAAAGTTAGGAGTGAACTTTATTAGAAACCACCTATTTTTCGGAAAACTCAAACCCAAAGAAAGTCGGATCGAGGAAACTAGGTAAGTGCTGTAAGACTACCTCCGGTGTTTAAGTTGATACAAGAAAAATAGCTTTACTAATGTACAAGTTGATACTAGAAAATGTACATTCAAAATTAACACTTAAGACGGACATGTAAAATATTGGTCGGGTACTGAACAATGACAAACACCCAGAAATAACTACTAGAGAGCAAATAAAATACGAGGATTTCACCTGTAAAATTTCATTTTATGACCTTACCTAGATACTATGATAAAAATCACCTTCCCCGAAGCTCGAGATTAAAGGAGCACAAGATAACCGTAGTTATATGTTTCAAACAATCTACAATACTGCATTTGGATTCAAGATTTTGCAGAAAAAAGGTAAAGAGAAGTGAAACAGGTAATAGTTTTCACCTGAACGCTCTTTTGGTGCGCATCTTTGTAGGCCTCTGTGACCAAAAGAGAGAGTTTCTGGAAAAAAAAACACATTACAACTTTATTAAATTGGAGTTTGAAGTATTTGACAGCATACAAGTCGAGCAAATATGTGTCGTGCTCTGGTCCTGATTTTGTATCCATTTGCTATATAAGCGATGGGCAATGGAGCCTTTCCCTATTAAGCCAGAAAGTATTACTAGAGAAACTTACTTCAGCTCCCAATTCCATGGCAGCCTCGGTTATCTCGAGGCGTACTGGTTGTTGGTTCCCAGAAAGCGTAGCCTGAAAAGATTTCATCAAACAAACCGAGCAGGCCTACGAACCTTCAATGACTATGGTACATTAAATCTACCTTTATTAGCTCGTCTTCGCAGTAACCATCAAATTCAGCTCTGAAAAGTCGGACAAGAATATTCAAATACATAATAAATCGAAGTACAAAAATGATAAATCCAAGAAACAAGCAGCAATAAAAATGTATAGAACATGAACCATAGTTACATACACCGCAAGTTCCTTTTGCACTTTTACTGCCTCAACTTGGACAACCATCTGCGCCTTTTTTACTGTCTCGTATAAATTCTGCATGTTTCCTAAGATTCCAGCCTATTTTTTATAGAGTATAAACATTCTATTAGAGCCCTATCAGCAGGAAATGGCGAGTTGAATGGTCAACATTAAACCTAAACAGAAGAAATATATATAAAATATGTCAAATACATCCACATGATAACTTCATCGCAAGAAACTCGATGTACAAAAAGATGAAGACAAACAAAAGGAATATTGAACATTGAATCAATTGCCCAAAAAATGGCTAAAGTCGGGTATAATAATCTTGACAGTTTAAAGGTAGTAAACTGAGATATCCCCCGAAAGGCATGATCCTTCATGGATGGTCTCAACTAAATATAACATAATATTCAATACAGTTTTTCATGTACGGGAAAATACTCTTTATCCCCTGAAACAAAAACAAACACAATTTTTTCACCTTTATTTTCTTAGATTTCTTAACATAATTGTTGCTTTTAACTATTTTTCATTTAAAAAAAAAATCCATTATTATATTACATTCTATTGCAAAAAGTTCTATCCTTAAACTTTTGAATAATTTTATCCTAACAATTTCTAATGTGATTTGACACATACATTAATAATGTCATTTCCTCTAAACAAACCAAACACACAAAATATATCCCCAAAACAGTACCCCAAATATTCTCTCAAAACTCTTCCCATAAAATTCTGAAAAAAAACCAAGAAAGCCCTTAATTATCTAAACACATCATTTCTACTAGTACCTTGGAAGAACTATTGTCACTGTTATCATCATTATCCTTCTTTCCACCAAATAATGAATGCACTCTGAGAGATTTTTTAACCATTCCACTTCCGTTTCCAGGCAATGGCAAATTTTGTAGACCAACGTGGCTGGCATTGTTATAGGAGTTACCTTGAAATGAAACAAAAGATAATGGAAAACACCATGTCGATGCAGGAAAATCAAAGTGGCAACAATCAAGTATAACAAAATCACGTGAAGGAGGTCAATGCAGAGAAATTGGAGCTTTCTAAATCAAAGCAATGTCAAACTTGCAGCACCCATTAAGCATACGATATCTTGGCCAACCACAGAAGTTATATCTCATTGCAGAAATATATATATTCCACACATTTATTTCACATCACACCTCTCCCACTCCTTGTCTATCATTTAAACATGTACACACTGCGAGGCCCCCTTTTTTCTGCTTCATAAACTACTATTACTCTTTAAATTTATGTTCTATTTGGTTGTAATATTTGACTATAGTAAAGATGCAATCCGCCCGGATTTAATCCTTCAACATATTTACAATAAGGTCCCCAAGTTGAAGAACATGCATGTGAATGACCATTAGGATCGAATACTACTAGTGCTAAATATCATAAAGCTAAAGTGCCACAAAAACTATAATGCCTTTTCAAAACACAGCTGTGATAGAGATCTTTTTTCCCCCGCCAACTGGGGATCCAAAAATAGTAATAATAGTAATAAGTTGCCATGTCTTGAAAAACGAAACATATTCTAAATCGCACTCGCCCATTCTTTGGCATTTTCTCAAGCTAGTACTCGAAAACCAAAACACATGCATTCAAAATAAGGATTAATGATTTCACTTAGAAAGCGTAAGATTTAAATCCATTTTATTTTGTTTATCATTATACTAAAAATTTTAAACATGTGATTCAGTCAATGTATGATGGATCCCATACCCTTCTAAACTCATGTCATATGAAGTCAAAGTTACAGATACTCTTCTGAGATCCATATCGTCTGATTCAAAAGCAACCAAACTTGTAGGTAATAACATACATTTACCTCTTCCGAATACATACTTTTCATCCGACACGCCGAAGTTAAAAAGAACAAGTACAGGTACCAAAGTTTTACAATTTACACAATTTCATTTAATTTCCCATATTCCACGACCAATTGCAGCACATATAATATAAATTCCAAAAGTAGCGGCCTGTGGAAACACTCTCAAAGCTTAAAAAAATCAATCTTTGTTTTACATTTCGGGTACATAAGTCAATCAGAGAACATAGTGAGCCAAGATTGAGAGAGGGATAAGGGGAAATAGCTTACTAGATGAGAAGGAAGAAGCAAAATAAGAGGGAAATTGAGCCGCTGAAGCTGCAAATGGAGCCATTGCCATATCTTTGTCTAGATTTTACGGAGATGATATGACTTTCAGCAGTGTCGGGCAAGATTGGATGAGAGACGCGTGCTTGGTTTGTCGCCGTTTCACAACAACAATTATTAGGTTAAAAAGAAAAGGAAAAAGAAAAAGAAAATCAGACAGGCCGAGGATGTTAGAGATAAGGTGTGAGTAAAGTATTAAATATATTTAAATAATAATATACAAAAAATGTAGCCATAAAGCCAGATCGACAGAAAATTATTTTATTCTTATTATCAATTATTAAATTTGAGCCAAAACCCCATGTAACTTTTCCTTTTGGAAATGGTCCTTTTTGGTAGTTTTCAAGTTATTATCTTTAGTGTTGTTTCAAAGAATCCATATTTTTTGTGATTCAAATATAATTAACTTGTTGCAACATCTTCTAAAGAATTTTTATTTTATTTTATTTTCTAGATTTTTATACGTTTTTATGTTATATACGTAAATGCGATGGCAGCTCGATTTAGAAGGTTGATAAAGATATATATGGCAATGACTCCAATGGCAGCTTCAGTGGCTCGAGTTCCCTCTTCTTTTGCTTCTTCCTTCTCTTCAAGTAAGCTGTTTCCCCATCTTCTCTCTTTCTGTATTGTTGGCTCAATATGTTTTCTGTAGAAGGATTTTTTGGGCTGATTGCGTCCTTTTTTATAAACCTGGATTCTGATTCAGTTTTTTAATGTTTGAGAGTGTTTGCATGGACTGGTAGTTTTAGAATTTATGTTATATGTGCTGCAATTAGTCGTGGAAAATGGGAAATTTAAGACATTGTGTAATTCTTAAAGTTTGATTCCAGTACTTATTCTTGTTAACTTTGGCTAGTCAATTGAAAAGTCTGTATTTTCGAAGAGGCAGTGGTATGTTATTAGGAAAAGGTTTCCTTTGGGATGCTTTTGGATCAAACGATTTGCTTTCAGAAGAGTACTATCTGTAGCTGTGACTTCAGATTACTTAGGTCAGGAGAATATGGGATCCATCACACGTTGAATGAAACACGTGCTTAAAATGTTTAGTAAATAATTTGAAACACCGAATGCATAGTTATCTAAATAAATAAAGTTGATTTAAATCTTACGGATCCTAAGTGAAATCATTAATGCTTTTGTTGGATGAACGTGCTTTGCTTTTCGACTATCAGCTTGAGAAAATAAGTTAACATTGGAGACAGATTCCAAAAAATGCCAAAGAATCAGGCAAATGAAAAGGTTTAGAGTACTGGGAAAATAAAGACCTCTATCCCTGCTGTGCTTGTGGCACTTGAGCTTTGTGATATTTAGTACTTGTAGTATTCTAAATTCAGTAATGGTCTTCTAACATGCGTGTTCTTGAACTTGGGGAACTTTGTAAATATGTTGAAGGATTAAATTTTGGGCTTATTGCGTCTTTGTTACAGTCAAGTATTACAACCAAACAGGATTTAAATTTAAATATATATTTGCTTTGATTTAAAAGCTCCAATCTCTCTACATTTGGCCATTCATGTGATTTTGTTGAATCAATTGTTGCACTTTGATTTTCCGACACCGACATGGTATTTTCCATTATCTTTCGTTCCATTTCAATGAAGTCCTATCACATTGCAAACCATGTCGGTCTACCAAATTCGCTATCGCCCGGAAATTTAAGTGGAATGGTCAAGAAATCTCTAAGAGTGCATTCATTATTCGGTGGAAATAAGGATAACGATGATGACAGTGATAACCGCTCTTTTAAAGATTTGGTTTTTCTGATGTGACTGAAAACATAATATATGATGCTGTGTTTTTTTTACACAAGATAATCATTTGATAATCTGATAGACCTCATACAGTGTCAGCTAAATTTGAAAATTATCAGATGAAACAGATCATCTCGTATGAAAAGAGCACACCATCAGATGTTGTGTTATCAACCACAGCAGAAAATCCAAATCCTAAATTCAAGGGCACTAAAAAATTTGTAGAAAACTTTGAAATATTTTTGAAAAAGACTTAATATTTGCATAATCAAGATTATCTTTTTATACATTCAAAGTGATCGACCCTGTTTAATTTATAGCATAAACCAGGGCACACTTTTTAAAATTAGCTTGGTATATTCAATAAAATTTAATATATGAAAATAATATAATATTAAAATATAACTCATTTGGTACGTTATCAACAATATTTAATTTCACGTTATCAACAATATTTAAATTTCAACTTGTTATATTAAATTAAAATTCAATTCGATGAAGTCTATACGTCATCATACTTGCACGCCAGGAAACTATATCCGAATCGGGCATAATGTGAGTGACCCGGTCCATTATTATTTCTTACACGCGTGAACGTCACATTCAATGACACAAATAACGTATCACCGAAGGGAATAAATTCAGTCCCAAAACAGAATCAAATCTACTACACGCAACAGCCTTTATATTTCTTGTGCTGTAATTGCACATTAATTGGCGTGAATAATCAATCCATCGTTGTTGTTTACGTATTTTGGGGAAAATATGGCGAAAGACAGGAAAATCGGGGTGGCCATGGATTTCTCCAAGAGCAGCAAAGCTGCACTGCAGTGGTCGATCGACAATTTAGCTGACAAAGGCGACATTTTTTACATAGTCCATATCAAATCCCAGTCTGTCGAAGAGTCGCGCGATCGATTGTGGTTTAAATTCCGGTTCTCGTACGTATTTTTCTCAATTTTTACCAGTGTTTTTTCCTGTATGTAGCATGATCCAAACACTTTCTGATTGTTTGATTGATTGATATACTCATGAATTGGAATCAGAATCCCAAAAATTTTTGTCAAATCCCAATTCCAACGAGAGGGCCTTGATTTTGAATATTGAATTTGTAGCTCTGATTCCACTGGCTGAGTTTCGCGAACCTACGATCATGAACAAATACAACGTTCCGATCGATATTGAAGTTCTCGACATGCTCGACACCGCAGCCAGGCAGAAAGAGGTTTGATTTTATTATTATTTTTTTTGTCAAATTTCATATCACTCAATGGAATTTTTAGCCATCTTTGCTTGACTGCATCATATTGTGTTAATCTAAGCGTATACTCGAAGTTTCATTTGAATTTTGATTAGATAAACATTATTACAAAACTGTACTGGGGAGATGCGAGAGAGAAGCTTTGCGAAGCTGTCGAGGATTTGAAGCTTGATTCTTTAGTCATGGGAAGCAGGGGACTCACCACTATCCAAAGGTAATACTTTTTTCTAACATTAAAAATGTATTTTTTTTTACTGAATCTCAGTCAAATATAAGCAGAAAATCTGTTATAAAGAATTCCAATTTATGTATGTTTACCAAATTTCTGTATAACATTAAAATTGCCAGTTTTGCTTAGAACGATACTTCATACTAATAAAAGATTGTTACCGTAGGTAAAACATTATGCCGTAAATTGTTAGATAAAAGTTTAACTAAAACACTTGTTATATTTCATGAATTGATTTTTTTTTTCTTTATGTTTTCTATTGAATATAGGATAATATTAGGAAGCGTGACTAATTACGTGATGGCAAATGCATCATGCCCTGTTACAATCGTGAAGGATCCAGACTTCCACAAGACCTGAGTCAGAAAATTGTGTCTGAAAAACTAATGTTCTTTTCTTTTAATAAATATTTGGTATTTGGGTATGAAAATACGTATGTGCATGAGCCGTTTACGAAAGCCTATACACAGTATTTGTAGCAATATTAGATTTTCCATTCTGGTTTTATGGATTTCTGTCAATTTTTAAACCATGTTTTCGCATGTCCTACAAAAAATTATTAAAGTCTCTGTCTATGTAACAAATTAAAGAGAGATGGTGCTCGTTTAGCACACAGAAACAAATACTAAGAAAATTTAAGACAACATAACTCGATTATTTTTAATTATCTTATTATTATAAATAATACAAATACGAAAAAGTCCAAAAGACCTAGCTTATTTAATTTAGGAGTAGATCGAAATTGAAGCAGAGGGGACTTATTCGTTCGACCTTCTTGTACATGTTCATATTCTATTCCTTTCATTTTGAGTGCCATTTCAACTCTCCAGCTCATTGAGCTTCCCCATGCACCAATCAACTTCACTTCTCCCATTATCTGCTGTCAATATTATGTACTTATGTGCTGTGAGGAGCTTTACTTATAGAGGGAAATGGACTTGTTAGTCGAGGAAAAACCCAGTAAAATTCCACAATCAACCTTGCAATTCAACAAGGTGGATTTTTTTTTTTAATTAAAGCTCACGAGGAATGCAATGACCTTAGCAATGTGCCGGCCGTAGAGGTTCATGACTTTGGCTCAAATGTTTTTTTAGGAAACTTTGACTAAAACATTTTTATGATGAGGCAGCATGCAGGCATGCAGCACATGCTAATAATCTATAATAAAATATATATATATAATTTCGAATTTGGTGTGTATTAGTTTGTCTAAATTATTATTGCTTGTGGAGGTATGTAGGATGAGGAATAATTGATTCCCATAAAAGATAAATAATGACTAATATATGAAATTTTTGTTGTTTTTTAAAGATTGTCTCGCGGATTAATTTCATTAGATGAATCTCCAACTCGATCCGACACACGAAAGATGTTATTTCTTATATCAACTACAAGTAGTATTCAATTCAATTTCAATGTGTACGCTTTATATGAAATCTCGAATTCCAAAAAATTTAATACGTTTTTGTTTAATAAAATTTAATTATAAATGATTGGACTGTGTTATTTAGATCCACGACAAAGTAAGTTTATGATGTACAACTAGGCAGGCAAGCATGGCTATGAGATAGTTGGGGCAAATGGTAACGAGGGACCAAAGCACAATAATTTCTGACTCGAGGACAATAATTTCTTACACTTGTAATTTTAGTATAAAGACGAAACAAGTGGAATACATTATTCTTAAAACTTATTAATAAAAATTCGAGAGAATAAAACTAAGGGGAAAAAAATTGAAAATTGAAACATGAAACGTATTCTACGAATGCTCCTTAAAAAAAAACCAATAGTTGGATCCATTCCTATGAAATAACACTGCATAAGACATTATTTATAAAATTAATTTGGAGATTTTTTTTCATAATGACAATTCATTCAATCTCAGAAAACTATTCTTTTAGTTCATCAAATAAATCCCATTTCATTATGACCAATCCACCAAATCTGAAAACGCTAAATTTGAAGATAAGAAAGAGATGGGACACACCATTCATACAAAGGTATGTAATTCATTTGAAATCCGTAACTTTGAAATATATTTTTATTGTTTACGTAACTTGAACAAAAACAAATATTGAAATCTACTATATATAAATAATTTTTTTAACAATAAAAATAAATTCGAAATCATGAATTAATTCTGGTTTGGCCCTCGAAGCTTGTGGTGCAATGTATAGGATATAACTCTATTTATACCGCGCCATGGTATAATTCGTTTTCGTTTTTTCCTTTCACTTTGTGTTTAGTTGCATAACCTTGAAATCATTTGTGTCGAATTATTCAGATATTATGAATTAGAAAGTCCAAAACTAAAGAGTAGAACTTACTTGAAAAATGTTACTACTACCACTACACATGTAAAAATATAAGTGTTCAATTTCTATGATCCAAAATTTTGAGACTCGAAATTATTGTAAAAATGATAAGGTAAATGTGTTGTATCACAATATGGCCTGAAATCCAAAAGAGTTGAAGTTAGATATAGACTTGACATAATTGTGGTCACTTATGCACATCCATGTTATTCCAATAAAAGCTTTCTCATTTGATGTGACTAAGGAATAGAAAGGATACCAATAACCAATAGTCTATGATTGGCTGAGGAGCAGAAAATTATTGTTGCAGCTTAGATTTAATTTATAATTAAAAAAATATAACTTTTTTATTCAAGATTATTAATATATTACATATGTGGATTTCTATCTACGTTATAATTTGATTAGGTTTCTCATGAGACAGACTCACGAATCTTTATATGTGAGACGGGTGAACTCTATCGATATTCACAATAAAAAGTAATATTCTTATCATAAAAAGTAATGCTATTTCATGGATGACCCAAATAAGAGATCTGTCTCACAAAATACGACCTGTGAGATCGTTTCACACAAATTTTTGTCTTATAACTTTGAGTACTCAAATAAAATGCTCGATTTTTTTTTGGATATCATTTTGGCCCCTATTAGTCGGATGGGACAAGTGATATGTTATTGAATAATTATCCTTCCAATGATGAACATAAAAAGCATTTCATGATTACTATTAGCATTATGCTCATTATAATCCGATATTCGCCCATGAAATCATATCACAGTTGATTTCTCGCGCTTATATTATCAACCATCCAATATTTAATTACTTAATGTCACATATTAGCATATATATAAAATAAAAAATAATATTTTTGATATAAAAAATAATTTTTTTTTATAAATTATTCAATTAGACTGTTTCACAAATTTTTTTATAATATTGAGTTTCAGTTATTTAATTAGTCAAAATATGTATGGTTTCAATGTCGTAAGTTTACATTGTTGTGTATCTTATTACATATCTGAAAACAAGGGGAATACAAGTCAAAAAAAGATAATACACTGAAATCAGATCTTAATTAATTATTGTCAGTGTCAGTGTCAGTTTTCAAAAAGTAAATTTATTATATAAAGTAGACCATAATCCAAAATAAGTTAATGAATTTGGCTATTTCCACTAATATGACATATAACATGGCATAATGTTGATATATATATAAGAGTGGGTCTCATGTGAGACGGATCAACCCTATCCATATTCACAATAAAAAGTAATACTCTGAGCTTAAAAAGTAATACATTTTCATGGATGACCCAAATAAGAGATCCGTCTCACAAATACAACCCGTGAGACCGTCTCACACAAATTTTTGCTTATATATAATGTTGATATATATATATATATATATATATAAGCGAAAACGATATGACATAATGGTAAATATACAGCGGATAAGATCGAGAGAAGTTAATGATCATTGTGATTAGACCCATAAGGATGTGAAATTGGGACAGATAATCTTTGCTCAAAAATATTAATTTTCCATTTCCTAGAAGTGAAACTGTCAGTGTTCTGACAAAAAAAGTATTAAAAATAAAAGAAGACTAATCTTGTAATATTATTATTTTATGGCAAAAACTTATGTGAGACGGTCTCACGGGTATTATTTGTGAGACGGATCTCTTATTTGGGTCACCCATAAAAGAGTATTACTTTTTATGCTAAGAGTACTATTTTTTATTGTGAATATGAGTATTGTTGACCCGTCTCACAGATTATGATCCGTGAGACGGTCTCACATGAGACTCACTCTTATTTTTTTAGGAGCACGCAATATTATGGTGACGAAGACGATGGAAACATAGCATGTGGCGGAAGAATGAGATGCACACGTGTAGGATGTGAGACTATCGTCTATTGGTCTTGGATCAGTTTATGCCCCCACCTATTTTAGATTTTTATCTTGTCTAAAATGATCGTCTTATTTAAAAAAATTGAGATCGCAGTTATTTTTTATTTTACAATGATATATCATTTCATATAAATACATTTTAATAGAATTCTCGATGTAATATAGACTCGCTGGTCGGTATTGGTCTCACCAACAAATTACACCTTGGATATGTGTGACCCTAAACAAGTTGATGTTTTTTTAAAAAAATATATATTATATAAAAAAATATTCTATATATATATATATATATATATATATATATTCAATTTCATCTTAAAACATTAAAAAAAATTAATGTGGTAGGATGATGATCTGACTCCGAGTGGGATGACGATTAAATTGGACACATGACTCGCAATTCCCATTTGATCTCTCTTCCATGTTTGTATGATTTCATTTTGAAATTGAAATCTATCCAATTTGATGGCCTTAAAGTTTTTGTTTAATTAAGACCATTTTTGGAAAAAATAAAAATTAAAAATTAAAAAATGTAATATATTGATTATAAAAATATAAGATAAGATAAAAGATAAGAACAAAATTATTTGAGATAAAAAGTGTCGCCCCACCTTCCTAGCAAGTAGCCAAGTTACTAGTTTTTTTCCCGTGTATTTATTTATAGTTTTATATTTATATAATGAAATTAATTGATTGTGGTTTGGTTTCTTAGGAGTCATGATTTCTATAACTTTTTGTGGTTTTACATTTTTCTTATAATTTTTTTTTTTTGTCTTTAATTTTTTTTAGAAATTCAATCGAGGAGGCTGTTAGCACATAATCATGTGTCTTTTTACATTTGGTTGCAAAAGAAAAGGAACAAAATCCATGTACGTTGTATATGTGTTAGAGGTATAAAATGGTAGTAAGATCCTAAATTCGACATAATAAGATAAATGGTAACAAATGTCTTTTCTAATTATAAAAATTAATTAAATGTGTATACACAAAATGAGTTCTAGCTGAAGACCTTATGTAGCTAAAAAGTGAGTTACTCCATTATTAGGATAAAAAATAGAGTTTAGAAGAGTGAATAAATTTTTTAAATAATTTTTCGATTAAACTACGAAGAGTTACAATTAATTGTTCGGTTTTAAAATATACGACAATGAAAACGTTGAGAGATTATAT
This sequence comes from Primulina eburnea, assembly GCF_022965805.1. NCBI lineage: Eukaryota > Viridiplantae > Streptophyta > Magnoliopsida > Lamiales > Gesneriaceae > Primulina > Primulina eburnea. Next base: position 41,803,762 of record NC_133108.1, on the reverse strand, counting down.
CGAGTTTTGTTATAAATCAAGCGAAATACACTCAATATAACCCTATAAAAACTGACTAAAAATTTGGAAAATATTTGAAAAGAATACGAGTTGAAATAATAAAAACAATTTGATCGAAACATTTTATCAAATATTTAATATACAACATAAATGTATTTTAGCAAACAATAAAATGTAATGTATACAAAAATGAGATAAAGTATGTTCAAAGACAACTTTCTGCATCTTCATAAATTTCGTTGTCGATAAAATTTCATTAGAAGACTTTAATTTATACAACTCTTTGTACAAACTCATTTCGGACTTAGAACTTATTTCTTGCATAATCGAAATTCCGAACATCCACTATGACTCAGAAACCAAGTCACGCAACCAAATACTAGAATAATCTTTAATGTCTATTTATTTACTGACACTATTACTCAACTATTATGTTAAACACATATATGTTTTGTGTAAGTGAGCTCTATTTAAATGATCTATTCTTTAATACTTGAACTTGGAAGATTGCTCTACAAACTTGATTTGATGTACATGATTATCTGTGAAAAATTATCTCTCTTTTTTTTCTACACATTTTCTTGGGTTTACTTTCATTCTAACTAATTTTTCTTTTATAATATATCCATGCTTTGAATACTCATCCAAACATAAAAATTGTAGTAACTACTTTTAGATTGTCAAAGGATTAAGAATCACTCAATTTTGAGATCTTATGAGATATATACGTTTGAAATACTAGAATGTATGTAAGTTAGAACTTGCTCTTCGTTCAGTTCTGAACTAATAACTTTATCACGGTTTTCCACCATCTTAATATTCGAACTGGGCTTAATATTTGAAAAATTATTTGTAGTTTATTGTGTTAGCTTCGTAAAACATACTGAATCGTTCCATTTAGCTAATAGAGTTGAGAGATATGACCAAAATAGAATAACTGACTATATCAAGTTGGTTGCAGTTTCAATTTCATCCAGCTTGATCTTACGACCACCAGCTTGTCTAGATAACATCTGAATCCGTCTAGCTAGTTTGAAATACGACTTGTAGCAATCTGAGTTTTGTGTTCAACATTTTTGGTTGTTGGTCATTTGGATCACTATACTATGAGATATTAACGAAAACTTCGGCTGACCAGAAATTAAATTGTGTTGGAATTACATTTCAGCAACTTATCACTTCTAAATTGATATATACCAACTACACATTTAAAACAATATGTTAGTAACACAAAAACACGTTTTTTTTATCATCGAAATAAAGATCATTAACGTTTCTCAATCGCAAAACAAGCACAAGCAATCAACCATATATGAGATTATTACATGACGGATATTGGATCATCATAAGCATAATGCTAATAGAAATCATGAAATGGTTCTGAAACTATCACCTATGTCATTTTTCCATGTCATAGACGTAATCAGCATTACAGTTAATATAGCACTAATTATTAGGGGTGTCAATCGGGTGGGTTGGGTCGGGTTGCGAGTCAACCCGCGAATTTTTTTTTTTTTTTTCAACCCGAACCCGAAGCAACCCCAAAAACCCCCAACCCGAACACGAACCCGTCTAACCCAACTCAACCCGTCTAACTCGTCTAACCCGATTTTTTTTAATTTTTTTAAAAAAATTAATGAAAAAAAATCGAAAAAATAAAAAATAATAATAAATATAGAAAAAAATATAATCGTTTAGCTGCCTATATAGCGACGGTTTTAATAAAACCGTCGCTGTATAGCGACGGTGTTTATTTAAACCGTCGCAAATGAAACCGTCGCCGATTTATATGAGCGACGGTTTTAGTAAACCGTCGCTAATAGTTTAGGGTTTAGGGTATTAGCGACGGTTTTAGCAAACAGTCGCTAATAGTTTAGGGTTTAGGGTTTAGGGTTCGGAGTTTTAGCAAACTGTCTATAAATTGTCGCGTTTAGAGTCGTTTTTAACATTTGCACTTAGTCATCCTGAGTGTTTATTAAATTGATATATCCGTTATCCTTACAATCAAAAAAAATGTCAGAACAAACCATATTTAGACGAAATTACAAACAATTTGTGGTTCCTAATAAAAAGTACAAAATTGTTGATGTCAATCGAAAAAAGAGTCTTGAATACTACGAACCATTTGTATTTCCTACGCAAGTCTCGCAAGTTGTGTATTTGACTTATCCAACAACAAAGAGAGCAGAATCAGATTGGATGCATGTGAGTACTCTACGTAGGCGAGCTTATGTCACTGATGTTGAGCCAAATACTGAGCATAATCAAATTGATGCGAACGATGCATTTCAAAATCATGGGAGCTATACGTTCACACACATCCACATGTAGATGGATCTTTCGTTGACACGCGATCCCGCCTGCTCCACGTAAGTTTATTAAATTTCGTTATTTTCATCAACGCTACATTAAAAAAATTCAATTTGATTCATTTTAAATCAACATCACAGGAGGAGATGGAGCGTTACATGGCTGATTCATTTTGTATGAAACACTTGTATTATTATTTACAGATTAATAATATGATTACATTTATCAAATTTTGTTAATTTTTTTTGGATTATACAGCACAATATATTTGTATTTCAGATTTAAATAATAATAACATTTAAAAAAAAAATATTTGCGACAGTTTTTGTTGAAACCGTCGCAACATTAGCGACATTTTATACAAACCGTCGCTAAGTAGCGACAGGTATTAACAAAAACGTCGCCGATCTAGATCGGCGACGGTTTTGTTAATACCTGTTGCTATTAGCGACGGTTGTACTCAAAATCCGTCGCTATTATACTCTGGGTCTAGAAAATAGTTATATAAATTGTAAAATTTTTTTAAAAAAAACATGATGGGTTGGGTGGGTCGGGTGGGTCGGGTCATTGGGTGACCTGATATTTTTTTCAGGTCAACCCTGGGCAACCCGAACCCACCCGAGAAATTTTTTTTTTCGGGTTTGCATTCGGGTCGACCCGTTTCGACCCGAACCCGAAAACCCCCAACCCAAATCCGATATTTTTCGTGTCGTCCCGTGTCGGGTTCATTTTTGACACCCCTACTAATTATGATGGTGATTATTATTTTAACATATATTTCAAACTGATCTTAAATCTCCAAATACTAATGCAGTCGAATTCACTAGAAAGGTCGAATAAACAAATCTTTAAACATGATTAGATTTAAATCAACTCAGAATCACATGGTATCATCATCGGAATCCATTCCGTGAAAACGTAAATATGAAATTTTAAACTCAAAACACAAAATATGCAAATTCCAAATTGTCCTGATTTTTTCCGTCTCGATCAATGTTAGGAAAGGGACCCAGAAACTAAATTTGGTGTTCTTCTGTGTCGAGATTTTTGGCAAAAAACTGACAAGAAATTTTAAAAAAAAAGATTATGGTTAAAAATGCGTTCAAGAGATAATCTGGGTAAAAAAGTGATGCACTCATCAAGGCGCGTACAAAACCAATCACCTCCATAAGGGTGAGTATGCATCTAAATTAAGAACACGGGGTTAATAAGCCAATAAAAATTATATAAGGGTTTTTTAACTATTAAGTGAGAACTCAAGGGGGTGCATTTGCAATTCGGCAGCAAGAAAAGTTCGGAGCTGGAATATTAGGTCCCACGCTGGGCCAGGGCTTTTCCACTTGTCATCTCCTCGATTAGATTTTAAGGAGGCAAGGAAGTGACTTTCCGAGGATTAAACCGCGGACTAACTGAATCAGCTAGCGAACAAACTGAACAGAAATCAAGAATTTAAAATTTTTACGTTAGAGGGAGAAAATGCATATCAATAATTGAATTAATAATTAAAAAAAATTAGAAAAAAAAACAGTAAATCTTGATCAGGCGAGAGTTCCGTTTTCGGTTTTATCTTTTTCTTGCCTTTTTTCCGTGTCTTTTTTATTTATGTAATTTATTCTCTTTCATGTACATTAAATATAGTATTTTTGCGTGTAAATATACGTCAAAGATAGATCATTCACGTGTATCGCTCTGTTTCTTTCTCCTTTTCTCTTTTTTATTAATTTTATTTTTGGCCATTTTATCGCTTACTGCACAAAAGTTTCTGTTTTTTTCTGGGTGAGATTTTCGGCGGTTACGTTTCTTGGCGGTGGTCCTTGTCTATATATACCAGCCACTCTTTAAGCCAAATCTCTAATGCATATTCAAGATTTTAGGAATTAATAATAATTTTTAATTTTATAGAGAGGGAGAATGGAAGGACGCAAGCCATCGAGTTCTTCGTTCACTTTTGATCTTTTTGGGGCTAATAATTATTCTTCTGCTGCTTCATCTTCTGCGATTTTTGGCTCAATTTTCAACCCTACTGCTCAGGTATTGAAAATAATTTCCTGGGTTAATTTGTTCTTGATCAAATAATTAAATTCTGTCAATGTCTTTATTCTTTTTTGGCTTCAAGACGTGTTTTTTTTTTTTTGCTGCATATATTTTTTAAGGATGTTTTTGTTCTCTGTTTCTTGTTTTGAAGTTTCTTTGAAGGGATTCAAAAGCGTTCTGTTATATGCTAATGAATGAAGACGATTTTCACCAATTTGAGTATACTTAGGACTTACAGGATGTAAAATGAGGATTGTCATTGGTTGAAAGGCATGTTAAGATCATGTTAGATGAATGATAAATTATAAAATCCTGTTGTTTTGAAGTAGATGGAATCGAGTTGGAGATCTGAACAATGGGAAAATCTTAAGCTTTGGCCCTAATTGGTGCGGGAACACAGTCCACGAACGTCAGGCAGCGTTCCTCCCTTGAGTTCTTGCATGCGTGCGAATTTAGAGGGATCGAAATCAGAAGTTAAAAGCATTTTCAATTAAAACTGTCTATATTGCAAGAGCTGAAACTGATCCTAAAACCAGTAACGATGAATTTAGTGTGTCCGAATCCTGGTAACTTAACGATAAAATTTAACGGAGACAGATATTTAAGAGGTATTATTATGTTGGTTTTAGGGCATTGGGAGTGAGTCCTTGATTGCATCTGAAACATTGAAGAAGCATGATTCTGGAAATCAAGCTTTGAGTGCCAAAAACGGAGTTTCGGGTATGTTTCAGTCAGGTTTATTTATTTTCATTGTTTTCTTATTCTTGAATTGTATAGATTTATACCATTTTTTGTGGGGGTTGGATTAATCTTAGGTTCTTTTCAAGACAAAGATGTTTCAAGTGGTGAAGGACGAAGCCAGAGCACGACAAACAAGGAGATGAATTTGTATCATCAAGAGCAAAAAGCACATCCATTCCACTATAGCTCATCAATTTACTATGGGGGTCAAGATGTCTATTCTCGACCCCCGACTGCTCCAAATCCTTGTTTCACTACTGTAAGTTGCCTTAGAATATATGTGGGATCAAATACACATGTTAGCATAAAGATCAGAATACTTCAGTATTTCTTTTTCTACCAAAGTTAACTTCTGTTTCCATTAATAGTATTTTGAGGTTATTTCTTATGAGCTTGAGTGGTTTCTAACATTGTATCAGAGTCAAAGCGTTTACAGGCCGGCCACATTGCGTGAAATCTTATGTATTTTATAAAGTAATTGGTCTTGGTGACCTAGTCTCCAGCTTATATGCGAAGTAGCTAGCATGTTAAAATATAAATAATAATTTTAATCCATACTCATGCGCTCGAGTTTTGGAGAAAAGTGATTCTCGATAGAACTCTTCGACCTTTTTGAAAATAATTGACACCATGGGGAATTCACTAATTTGTATGTGTATGAAGGCGCTATAATTCTTTTGTCTATCTCAGGAAATTCGACAAAAAGATACCTTTTTACCATTCAAACACATTGTTACAATTGTGTTACGTATAGGAAAAGCTATTACAGTCGAAGTTAACTATATGCTTTAACGTAATTTTGGTTTATGTCTAGTTTAATAAAGATGGAGGAGAAGATGAGTCAGGCAGTGCCTCGAGAGGAAACTGGTGGCAGGGTAGGCCAATTGTTCTCTAAAGTGATGTACGATTTGTTGGTGAAAATTTTCTATTATTGACTACTATTTTGTTTCTTTTTGCAGGTTCTCTTTATTACTGAGATTCAGCCCCATCTTCATGGAAAGTGAATAATATACTTATCACGGTATGTTTTCTTCACAAAATATTCTTGATGCGAAATTTCAAGATTCGTTAAAGTTTTGTTACAATGTTTTGCAGGATGTAGTAAAGGTGGTTGAAGCAGCAGAGCATCACCCCTTTTTTTGTGAGAGGGATGGTAGATGCATACACATAGTGAGAGGTTGCCTATGGTTATATGTTCGAACATGGCGATTATATATATATGTATAGCTAGCGACTACGCCTTTTCTTTCTTCCTGTAACTCGTTGGTAATAATGGGCTCGTTGAATTTTAGCCGATTTAGATGTATTCATGTGTTGTGTTTGATCAATCTTTGTTCCTATAAGCCTTTGTTTCATGCTAATTATGTTTTGTTATTTTCAAGAAGTTTCCCATGGGACAGTGTACTGGTTTTTGTCGATTCTTGGCTGTAATATCGCACTCATCGTTTTGTATCTATGTGCTTCAAGGTTGTCCCATGATTTTGCACCACACACAAACTCATATATCTGGAACTAGCCAATAACCTTTTGTATTGTCACTGGTAAAAAAGAAGTCTTTGACTAGAATATGGACCAACTCTGCTTCTTCTGTGTTGTTTTTGACAAGTTTGCTCTGTAACGATATGGATGTTTTGCAGTTGCTGAACTGCGAATGTTGGTTTCTTCGTGGAGCGATGAAACTTTGTATATCTTGTGTCTCAGAAGTTGAATTATTTTGAAAAAAAATATACAGAACAATTGAATATTTTAAAATTAGGACATGCATCCATGACTTCTTGTTACAGTTGCGGAGGCCATCGCGAAGCCTACTACTTCCATCTCCATGAATATTTCACGGAACGGTCACAACATACACGAACCGCGGACTTTTAAAATTTTCCAAAAATAACTTTGTTTGGGAGCAGCGTATGCAAACATGGTCTAAGTTGGATACATAGCTTGTGATTCCCATCTGCAATAGCCGAGTCTAGTTTTTCTTTGCACCCTACCCTTGATTGTACCCTCTCTCAAATGGAAAAAGCCCGACAAACCCATTTCAATTGACAAACATTAAAGTTTGGTAACAAGTCCATTGCCTTTCTATTCAAGTACACACACCACCTTTGTGTGTGTTGGTCCCAGAATTGAATTTGCATATATCTCGAGCGAACAAAAAATAATTTTGGAAAAAAAATAAAACGGATTTTATAAACTAGTCTTGACCAAATTGATCTGAATAAAATTGCAATCTATCTATATTCATAATCACAATAGAATAATAGGTAGGATTGATTGATACGAAATTTTTGTTCAAATTCAAGAAATGTTACTCCCCAAGATGTGAAGCGAAAAGTGCTTGAGATTCCCACATCACCTTATCCAATACCGTAGGTAAAAAAGAAGACCCAAATGGGCCTTTCTATTCATCTAAAGAAACCAAGACACTTTAACCTTTTTGAGATTTTTTTTATTTTTCACTTTTTTATGTCTGTACTAAACTTTGAGATATATTTTTTTTTTTTGACCAGCAAAATGTATCCATTTTATTAAGAAATCAATGTTCACATATACAAATTAACCAACCAAGATGGGAAATCCCCATTCACGGATCATAATATGTGAGACGGATCAACCCTACCCATATTCACAATAAAAAATAATACTCTTAACACAAAAAGTGATACTTTTTCATGGGTGACCCAAATAAGAAATCCGTCTCACAAATACGATCCGTGAAACCGTCTCACACAAGTTTTTTCTTTAAGAAAAATATATGTAGAGATAAATTTGCCTAATAATTGACTAATTAGATTAGCTAGAGTGATATTAACAAATTTTAGAGTAATCCATTTATTATTGATAAAGAAAGTCCAATAAATTAAATTTTCAAATCCCAATTTAATCATATTCAATTAACGTAGTTGGGAAGTCACAACACTATCTATCACCACTGACACACTGTGGGCTTTGGCACAGCTCACTGAAACTCAAGTCTTGTTCTTCCCAACGTCACCTCGTTACTCTCTATGACTTCCAATAAGCTTCGCCTTCTCCTACTTTTTTTCTTCACGGTCACACGCGCCGCCGATCTTCCAGGAGTGTGGGAACTCCTGATTGCTGACGCCGGTATCTCCTCCATGCACACTGCCGTCACCCGGTTTAACACGGTCGTGCTCCTCGACCGTACCCACATTGGCCCATCACGGGCACCGCTACCCAAAAACCTCTGCCGGGCCATTCCGGGTAACCCGCCCCGAAAAGACTGCACCGCGCACTCGGTTCTGTTAGACTTAAACACCCTTACGCTCCTCCCTCTGACAATTCTCTCAGACACGTGGTGCTCCTCGGGCCAATTTTTACCAGACGGGAGCCTCCTCCAGACAGGCGGTGACTTAGACGGATTCAAGAAAATCAGAAAGTTTATTCCCTGTGAATCGGGTACAATTTGTGATTGGGAAGAAATGCGGGATACTGAACTGTACCACGGAAGATGGTACGCCACAAATCAGATCTTACCCGATGGTTCCATAATTATAATCGGTGGAAGAACTGCGAATAGCGTAGAATATTTCCCACCAAGAAAAGAAATTGGTGCCGTGAATTTCCCATTTCTGGGTGAGGTTGAGGATAATCAAATGGATAATCTTTATCCCTACGTTCATTTACTACCCACCGGAGAACTCTTCATTTTTGCAAACAATAAAGCTGTGCTGTTTGATTACAATACCCACAGTGTGACAAAAAATTATCCAGCACTCGAGGGTGGTCCGAGAAATTATCCCTCAGCGGGATCGTCGGTAATGCTTGCATTAACTGGCGATTACTCCTCGGCCACAGTTGTAGTATGTGGCGGAGCAGAATACGGTGCATATCTGCAGAGAATAACGGATAGTCCGGCAAGTGGTAGTTGCGGGCGGATCGAGGCAACCGGACCCGACCCAGAATGGGAAATGGAGAATATGCCGTTTGGGAGAATTATGGGGGATATGGTGACTTTGCCGACTGGTGATGTGATGATTATAAATGGAGCTGAAGCTGGGACCCAAGGGTTTGAGCTAGCTTCAGAACCATGTTTGTACCCGCTTCTGTACAGACCGGAACAACCGGTAGGACTCCGGTTCATGACTTTGAACCCGTCTTCGGTCCCGAGAATGTATCACTCGACGGCGAACTTGTTGCCAGACGGGAGGATTCTGATCGCTGGCAGTAATCCGCATCGTTTCTACAAGTTTGATACGGAGTTCCCGACGGAACTAAGGATTGAAGCGTTTTCGCCGGAGTATTTATCTCCGGATAAGGCGAATATCCGGCCGGTTTTGGCTGAGTTACCGGAGAGGATTAAGTACGGGGAGGTGTTCGAGGTGATGGTGGCGGTGGAGCTGCCTGTGGTGGGGCTGATGGAGATTAATTTCGCCAGTGCACCTTTTGCAACCCACTCATTTTCTCAAGGGCAGAGGTTGGTGAAGCTGACGGTGGAAACTCCAGCTGTGGAAGGCCGTGGAAGGTATAGGATAGAGTGCACAGCTCCGCCTAACGGTAAGGTGGCGCCGCCAGGGTACTATATGGTGTTTGCTGTGAACCTAGGTGTACCGAGTGTGGCCAGGTGGATCCAATTGGTATCTTAATTTTACAATTGTTCTTTTTTTAAAAGGTAATACGGTTTAATTAAGTTTTAGTTATTGATTCTCTATTTATACATTTGATTGAAATGAGAGCAAAAGGACGTCAATTCTCTTACCATCAAACATGCTCTTACTTTTTAAGGTTAGAGTTATCGATTTATTTCATCTCACTCGTGTAGACATTGTTCCCATGTCGACTGCATAATAATTTGGAACGATGGTCATGTAGGTATTGATCGAACAAAGCCTTGAAGGCTTCCCGTAAACTTATTCTTGCACCATTAAAAAATAAATTTCTCTGGTTTTGATTACGAAAATCGATTTGTGCACGAAATTGGGCTACTTTGGACCTTGATGACGCTCGTCGTGTTATATAAATAGAATCACGTAGGAATCATGAAATATTATTTGAGCTGGAATAAATTCACAAAAATTAATATTTCAAATGTACAATTTTCAATCATTTTTACGAGTTAAAAGTACAACTCAATTCAATCATTCCGCCCAAAAAAATTCTGCTCAATTATTTTTAATATTTTTTGCGATCCTTCATGAAAGCCCATAAATTCAGGACTCCACAAACCAAAGTTGACAAAACTCTCCAAAAACATATAAAGATACAATGTTCTAACAATTCCCGTATAAGCTATGCTATCTTATCGCTAGTCAAATGCTCTAGTTTTATAGATTATTTATCGAGCAGAAATGTATTCCATTGATTTTGGCTTCGGCTTGGTAATACAAGTAACATCCCACGAAGTTTGTTATCTGGTTATAAGTATTAATCAATCATTCGGATCTCCGCAAACTACTACCCGAATTTTCTCTAATCAGGTAGCCCAAATTTTGGCATCACATAAATATATATACACATAATAAATCGGCCAAAATATAACATAAAAGGCCAACAAAAGTAACGAATCCTTTAGCATTAATTAGTAATAGCAGTCACTTATTTGCACTTCAAAATATCACCTGTCCTCCAAATTTAACAATAATACAAACATTATGTCGCAGCACATGTCGAAAATAAACCTGTCAGAAGACGTAAAAACATCATTAGTAATTGATTCCTACGCATAATACCAGTTATAGCCACTGTATGTTATGTTCAAAGAAGAATCGACACAGTGCTGATTAAACCATTGGCTTCTTTGAATACTTTGATAAAGGATATCTATAAGACAATAATACCGTCGATCCCCGCGAGTAAAGGAGAATCGACGTCGAGTAAGCTTTTAGGAATTTATCAGCCTTGTAGACATTATATAATCCGCACATGTAAAAAAGAGACTTTGCGGAAGAAGCTTTCAGGTATTAATTAGCAATGAGATTTTAGTCCATGAAAAGTTCAGCAGATGCATTTAAGATATTTCGAATGCGAAATTTGGGTGAATCGCATTAAAAAAGCAAATAAATGTCAAGTGCAAGTAGTAATGTACCTTCGATGGAAGGGGGCAATTCAATGACCAGATTCTTGAAAATCATGCAAAAGCTGCCCCCCAATTCGCCGATGATGTGCTGCGAATCCACCAACTACGTATTCCTCACCAGGAGCATCCAGGCCGAAACGTCGAGCTGCGGTTATCGGGTACGACTCTGATAATCCCATACCATTCTGATGAAGGCCAAGAGTTAGAGAAACTCCGCCACTACCACCAACATTGCTCATACCGACACCCAAGTAAGGATTATGCGACAGCTTGTTGAACGGCAAATTCATTGATCCTTCAACTCCAGTAGGAGCTTCAGTTAAGTCATTTCGAGTTCGTTTCAACGAAAACTCCACGTTTCTTTGCATGGAGGAGGAAGTGTTCTCACACTCAATAGAACAACTTGTTGGTAGATGATCGTCACATTGTGAAGCCTTTTGACCCTGACGAGTTTCGAGCATGTGTATCTCCTCCACCATTGGCTTCCAAAGCCTTACTCTTGCATTGATAAACCAGTTCGAGACCTGAGACACGGCAACACGTAGCATTCCCGTCTTAAGGACACGTCACTCATCAGGCAAAGGTAAAAGAAAAAGTTCTTGAGTTTCATGCAATAGGGAATTTAGGGAGGATTGACTTGGGTAATTGCACTCTTCCCCCTTCAAGTTTCATATAGATTTATAAAAAAATTAAATACTTACATAAAGAATATAATTATGTTTCCCATCCCCACTCTAATTAAACTTCTAGCCTTTAAAAATTGTTTCACACACATTGTTACTCAAGACAAATTGCTAGCAAGCGCTAGAGCTAGCTACAGCATATATAAATATAAATAGAAATTGATAGCAAGGGAAATTAAAGAATCGTACTTGATTCCTCGAGAGACCTGTCTGTTTTGCTAACATTAGTTTGTCCGTGTCAGTTGGATAACTATTTTAGTAACAAAATCGATCAGTATGTAAGAGAAACACGATATGCATAAGAAAAATGTAAATGAACATAATAAGCCGCAAAAAAATTGAGGTTGTGGTGCGATTTTTAATGCACGAGCAATTCTTACGGGTGCAGGAAGTGCTCGAACAACCAGGCCCTAAGGACCGTGACAGCACGCTCAGGAAGCCCACGTTGTGGTCGCCATACTGGTTGATCCACGAATCCCGAACTATGAAATGGCCGTTGGCCAAACGTCCCCCTTCCCAAATTTTCAAATCTTTGAGTTTCATCTCTATCATTATTCGCTTTGCCTTGTGATTTATTGGCGAAATGCAACTGATCCATTATGGCATTTTTCAAACACTTGAAATGTTTGGCCATAGCCTTTATAGCCAAACTTGCAAATGGAGCAGCACTGCTTAATCCGGCAACAGATTCAAATGAAGTGAAAACCGCATGCATTTGCTGGTAATATTGCTTGTACCTTTTATAAACCTAATGAATTTACAAGTAAATTGGTTAAAGTATGTAAATCATAAGATACATCATGTTTAAAGTATGTAAATCATAAGATACATCATGTTCTATGAGGAAATCTATCAGAGTACTTAGGATAAATAACTTTTTAATGTTAAAGAATGTATTGCTTATAAGTACTACAAATATGCTAAACAGACAGAATCATATTCTCCACTTCGAAAAATTTAAAGATAAGGGGCACAACATCACCAAACCGTAGTATTATTATCGTGTCTTCAGCTTATAATTCAAATGTTTTAAGAATGATTTAAAATATTAAACAGGCTTAAGGCCTTAAACGCTTTTAATTCAATTCAATTATTCCTTCGATATCTTTACAATCTTGGTAAATATTATCAACAATATCGTCTGCTCCCATTTTTAAATATTTCTAGATTCATCTATATACATAAAGATAATTTAGTCCCTAAACGAAAATTATGGCTCAGCCAATGCTCTTGGGTTTTCTGACACTTTGCTGTCCTAATCTTTGTTCACATCCATAACTTTCCCAAACTATGCATGATGTCGGAATCTGTACTGTTTATATTTCAGATATCAAGCACTAAAGATAATTTCTGTGACACATAATCAAAGTTAAATTATTTTTCCTGGCCACTAATTCATACTTGTACACAATGGTGTTAAGGCCCTTGAAAAAGCCTAACTAAACTTGGTTATATTTAGACACAGTGTCTAGGATAACCTGAAAAGACCAGAAAATAGATACATCAAAGCTAAAATTTAATAAGAAAATAATTTAAAAAAGAACATAGTTATGATAAATACCTCATCAAGCATTGAAAGTAATCTTGATTTGTTCCTAGTTTGTTCACCCCCATCACTGCAATTCAGTGAAGAGTTATCATCAACTCCATTTCCACTCAAGCTTTCCAATGGCGGTTCCAGCAAAGATGAATCAACCGCGATTTTATCCGCGAAAATCCCCCTACCCACATCACAAAGCTCCTCCAGCAACTGATGCGCAGGCTTCAAGAATCTTGATCCTTTCAACACTGAAGCATAACCAGTAAAGGGACCCAAAGGCACTGAACTTCTAGACAATTGTGTTGAAGAACCACCATTTCCAGTAACAAAATACCCTCCACCCACCTTGCTGTTACCCAACATCGTAGAGTCATATCTCTGCAGATTCAGCTCCAGTGGGAGATTATTATTATGGTTCGAAGATAACGACAAAGACAAGCTTTGACCACTTGCTGCTGCTGCGCAGTTACTATTGGGCTCACGGGTATACACCACCACTTCATTTCCATGAAAAGACTGATCAAGAACTGGCCTATAATTGACGTGTGGGTAGACAAAAGGGCCGCCATTGATATCATGAATAGTGCTAGGGTTTATCTGCACAGACAGCTGCGGATCTACAAGCATATGATTCGTTGAGGCTGAAGAAGACGAAGCAGCAGCCGCCGCTGCACCACTGATAATATTCATTCCGCCCACATAACTCATCAAATTCACACCCTCTTCTTTAGCACCGGCGCTGGCACCGCTGGCCTGAAGATCGAAACCTTGCCGGTGGTGCTGGTTAGCAGCACAGCTGATCAAATCCGCAGAGATGAGCGATGGATCGTAGAGTGGGACGACCAGAGGCGCGCACGCTAAAAGATGGCTATCTACGCACCCTTGTGGATTTACTCTCAGCTTATCTCTTCTGCTTTGTTGTGGGACATGATAAGGCTCAAATCCTTCAGCCATAAGCGGTAGTACTCTTAAGTACTGTTGCTAGATAGGAATCTTTCTGTAGTAATAATATGGAGTGTGGAAAAGGAAAGGAAAAGAAAATAGATTATCGTAGGAAAAAAGATGGAGTTTAAAGAGATGAAAAAGGCGAGCAACAGTGAAAGAGAAGATAGAAGCAAAGGCTGTGCGTGTTTCTATATCTTTTCTTTAGCTTTATTTATTTTTCTGAAACTCAAAAGAAAAGAAATATATATACATATTATTATATGGGAGAGAGTGATGTTTGATCTATCTATTTTTCCTTTCTTCCTGGCACAGGATTATTAGCAGACAAAATCCACACAGTTCCGACGTTGAATAGTGAAAGTACTGCATCTTTTGTATCAGTTTCTCTGTCTGAGACTCTGTGTGTGTGAGTGTGGGAGAGAGACACTGCCTTTCACTCACTCATGAATGCAGCAGATTCAGTCTCTATTAATGAACGCTCTTCTATTTTAAATTATAATATTTCATATTATAATTTATTTCACATTTTATAAAAATATATATATAGTGATTACTTCCATTACTTAAATATTTATTTATTATTTATCACTCTTGAAGTGTGTCCAATACTAATGTCTACATAAATACATTAGGATTTTTAAGATAGAACAAATAGTTGACAATTGAATATGACAAAAATTTGTTTGAGACGGTCTTATGGGTCGACAGATATCTTATTTGGGTCTTCCATAAAAAGTATTACTTGTTATGCTAAGATTATTACTTTTTATTATGAATATCGGTAGGACTGACCGTCTCACAGATAAAGATTCGTGAGACCGTCTCACGAAAGACCTACTCATTAGATATAATTATACATAATTTTTCCCAGTTTACAGAACAAATTTTTGATACAAATTTACTTGCCATTAGAGTTTATTATTATACAGTCGTGTTTTGGTTAAGAATAAAGATTTGGCAAAATTTTGTTGACATCTGACATTAAGTTTTCTATAAATGATAATACCATTATACACATGTTTAATTATTTTTTTTCCTTCTTATATCAAATCATTCGACAAGTTGTAACCTGAAATTTAATAAATTAGGTATGAGGTACTTTAATTTATCTTTATTTCATATGTACTCATGTTTGGTACGTAATAATATTATTTCTTGTCCGACCGTTCAACTTGGAATTGGATAGAATGTTTAATTTTTTTAAACTATATTGTAAAATTTATTTCTATTTCAAACTTCTAATTTTGATAACAAACTATTTTTGTGCTTTTGTAATTGTGACATACGTTTCC
Source organism: Primulina eburnea (assembly GCF_022965805.1). Lineage (NCBI taxonomy): Eukaryota > Viridiplantae > Streptophyta > Magnoliopsida > Lamiales > Gesneriaceae > Primulina > Primulina eburnea. The sequence goes on along the minus strand of NC_133108.1, from coordinate 41,788,183 downwards.
AATTATAGCAATTTAATACTACATATTTTTATTACTTTCCGAACACAAAAAATACAAACAATTAATTTCACTTTTGGGAATTTTCAATTTAATGTCATCAATTATTTGAATCGGATTCATAATTCAATATTGTAAATAATTAATTACAGCAAAGTGATATCAAAATAAATAAAAACTCTTTCGATTCTATTGATTATTATTAGTTCGGATTTTTTCAAAAAAAATTGGGCGTGGAATGTGGACAAATTCAGTCGATATTATATTATTAAAAAATCACATTCGAAATTATTTCATGTCGGGAAAAATAATTTCGTGACTTTTTATCACAAGGATTCGTATTTTCGTAACTTCCAAAATTATATAACTTTAGCTGTTAAAACTTCAGAAGAGTCATGTTTTCAAGTTTTTGAAAATTATATCGGATGCCCTAATTTATTATTTATATATATATATATATATATATATATATATATATATATATATTTTGTTTGAGTGGCCAACTTTAAAAAGATTTTAAGACCAAATAAATTGTGTTGTAATATTATATTTAAAACTTTAATAAGGAGATTTGGATAAAAAAAATTAATTGAATATAATATATTTATAATAATTTTCACTGTTTGTAATATATAATAACTGTTATGTACTCTCCGGATTAGCGGACGATAATATGCAGCTATGAATATGGTAAAATTGAATATAAATCCCATAAATATAATTAATTATTTTTATTTATGCTTATGGGGTGAAATTAATTTTGTCGTATTATTTGCACTTTATGTGGTCTATAAATAACAATAAATAAGGCAAATGAATTTATTTATATAAAGGGATGAAATTATATTGGTAAAATTGACATTTGAAGTTAATTAGATATATGAACTTAATTCAATCTCGAAAGCTAATTTTAAAGGAAGATGATTGTTCAAATCCTTACATGTAATCTCCGAATAATTTAACCAACCAATTTGAGATAACTACTTACTCCTCACGTATAAGAATGAATATCTAAAATATGAAGTTTAAGCCAAGACAGATGATTTAACTATGACTAAACCAACACATAATGATGAAACTTGTTAGAAACCTGACTCCGAGACCTTATTAAAATTGATATTTAAATCTAACTCAATTTTGAAAACTAATTGAAAAGATGAAAGTTCTCTAAGTTCATGTATATAATTTCCAAGTTAGACAACTACCGATTATTAATCTAAAAGTTTTATTTTTTAAAAAGTTAAAATGAGAGAATTCAATGACGTGCGATAAATTGTACGTAGAGCTAAGTTTTGGGTTGCCTATACTTTCTCTATCCGCCAAACAAAGAGTAGCTTTTATAGCGTATCACTTCTTTCGAGGTTCATACTTTATCATTGATAAATTGAAATGATTGATTGAAAGAAAAAGCTTCATTCTTCATAAATATATTCATTATTTTAATCTTTGGCCGTATAAATTAAATTAAATTTGATGCAACCAAAATTAACGAGTCACATATATTGTGAAAGTCTGATCCGACTAGTTAGCAAATTTGTCCATTTGATCGATAAATGAGCTCACTTGACTAGTAAACAGATCCACGTAGCAAATATACAGTTAATTTGTGGGACGTCACTTGCGTCACGACTCGTTAAGTGGGCGTCTGGAGAGCTTCCAACATAGACACTCTGACGCTCAAGTCAGTAAGCAATTAAAAGAAAACTCAGAGAACTAAAGAACTTCTATAAAAAATGATATCCCCAAATTGTGTGAGAGTTCCTCTATTTATAAATTTTTAAGAGTGTTTAGGGTTTGGGCTCTCGCAAGTATCATCCAAATTCTTGACATCAATAATGTTAAACTACACGAATAATTAATTGAATTAGGCTTATTAAATTGGACTTACTCTTGTTAATCCAACAAATAATTAATCGAGTCGGATTAAATAATTATATTGGGATTGTACCCATCAAAATTAACTATAACTTATGACATATATGTTAAAATGATTTTTACCTTTTAAATTTTATTAACAATTTAATTACTTATTCTACCTATTTATTTGTAGAATTGTAGTCCTCAACCTCGATCCAATTATTTGTAGTTTTATCAATTTTAAAACAAATTCAAGAACTTCACTCAAAAGTTTCAAAAAAATGCTTGTTTGCATATCTAATTAATTGTTTTAAATACAATCATAAGACGATAATACATTTTTCTCTTTTATTTTTCCTTTTTGTGCCCATCATGATTATATATTATTTTACTAAACGTCACCCCAATTCCCAATTATCATATCCACAAGATACTTTAAAAATTACTTTAAAAATGAGTTGCAATACAATATACTTCAAAAAAAAAAAGTTCCAATAAAATATAAACACGTTAACACAAGACAAGCTTCATTCCATTATTTTCTTTATTTTTTAAAATCACTGTCATTGACGTGACCAAGTACTGGTCCTAATAAATAAGGCTGCGGAATAATCGAAAGATATAAGTATATATTTTAATCGAGAAATTGACCTTCAGTCTCCGGACCGTCAATTTTTTTTGTATTCAGTTCCTGAGTATTTTTTTAGTACCACATTTCCACATGAAGTATATTACATTTTGTATGACATAGTACCACAATATTGTGAATAGAGAGTGAACCCAAAGAAATATTTTGATTGAAGATTTTTCATCGATTTCCTGTATTTTAATTCATATAATATAATAATCCTAAATTATTTATTTTTTAATATAAGGAAAATGCTATTCGATAGGGGGGATAATTAATTAATAAGTGATGTAATGATGATATGATTGAAGATTAGAATTTAGTTTAATTACGTCCACGTGTTGTGTCAGTACTCTAGTTCGCTGACACTAAATCTCATCTAAATTTTCTAGTCGCTAATTTAATTTTATCTATTTTCATGAATATTCTTTCACAAATAATTACTTGTTTTAGTACACAATTATTGGATAGAATAATTATTTTTGTTCGGTACAACTTTTAAGATTTGAGATTGATTTTTACGGTGGACCGTGATTTTTGATAAAACAATAAATGTTTGGTCTTATAAATAATATCAAAGCCAATATCACGGAGGAAGATTGTTGGTTTGATGTATGATTCGGTTTCTAATATCTATAGAAAATATAATTTCTTTTCCAATAGTAATAAATGTTTAATATATATGGTAAATATTATATTTTTAAAAACCATAATTTTTTGTGTGTGAATAATTCATAATTAAAATGTATACTAGAGGGTTTTTCTACGGGGTCGGTATATATGTTGGGGGAGTGAAATTGTCGTCATGTACACGCCATTTTTCTCAATCGTACAGCAAAAGTATTAATTGGTAGTCAGTGAATAATAATTTGTGGCGAGTCTAAAAGCAAGACCAGAGTGGGGGGGGGGGGGGGGGTGAGTGGGTGGGTGTTGGGGTACCCAACTCCCATCTCTGGAATTTAAAGAGTATCAGTCCTCACTGCTCACCAGTATCTTTTGCTTCCCCTTTCCATAAATCCCCCCCGAATTTAGCGTCGTTCGATGCACCCAAGGTTCCACCTTTTCCCCCCTTCATTCAGTCGTAAAATATCGCATACGTATTTCTTCTATCAATAATATTTCACTTTTAGAATACTTATATTCGAATGCTGTTTTATTAAAACAAATGTATTATTGTAAAAAAAATCTTACGAGACCGATTAACGTGTTAATCTTGTGAGACCAATCTCTTATTCGACTCTATTTTTTTTTTCAAAATTATTGATTTACATCTTAAATATGTAGCATATCGATCTGTTTAACATATATAATTATATGAAACTTTTAATTATATTATATACACTTTTATTTACCAAAAAAATTTTATGATCCCATTCCATTCGATACAAATTGTGACAGCAAAACTTATACTGTGTACCTATATGAGACGCCGGATGAAGTCCTTCTGTCAAGTCGAAATGTAGATACATTATTAATACTATATGGAAATTTATATTCTTTAACTTGCTTTATTCAACGACCCTGGTATCATATTTTATTTTATATTACTTTTTTTTTGGTTGTTTGTTGTGTTTTAGTTCGAATTCATGAACATAACCTCGTGAAAGTCGATGTTACCTACAATTCTTCTCGTTTATAGGTAGTTAATATGGAAATTTTTTCGGCGAACAACGTCTAATTTTATAGAATAATGTTTATAATCTTTTATATGGCTTGATCCGATAAGTAAAATATATTTTCGAGTGACTATCACATGATCTTACTTCGTTGCGATACATGGGCAAAATCATCGCGTACTAAACCCGGATGTAGAAGGAATTGGCTATATCATAAACTTGAGAAGTCGAAGTTTTCAGAAGTGATATTGGTAGGAGTAAGTATTAAGGAGCTTTAAAAATGGGAAATTTGAAGATAAAATTATTAGATCAATGTGATCTTTTGTTCTCCCGTCCCCAACACCCGTCTCCAAGAGCTAGGTTGATGTGTAAGTTTGTTTATATATCATGTGCTTGTTTTATAACCCATCTGATAGGTACAAGTCCAATATACTTATTTAATCCAATTCAATTAATTATTTGTTGGATTAATAAGAATAAATCCAATTTAATAAGCCTATTTATTTAGTTTTAACATTATTGAGGCCCAGAATTTAGATTGTGTTTGTGAAAGCCCAAGCCCATCAAGCATTCCTGAGAATCTATAAATGTAAGAACTCCCACACAATTCAAGGTATGCCCTCATTTTTATAAAAGTTCTTTAGTTCTCTTAGTTTTCTTTGAACTGCTTACTGACTTGAGCGTCGGAGTGTCTACGTCGGGAGCTCTCCCGACGCTCACTTAACGAGTGCTTGTGACGCAGGTGGCGCCTCGCAAATTAATTGTATATCGTCTATGGGGATCCGTTTATCAACCAGGTGAGCTCGTTTACGGACCAAGTGGACCAGTTACTAATCAGCCGGATCTCGCATGTGCAGTCTACGCGACTCATTTATTTTAACCGCATCACTATCAAAAAGCTTGTTTTAAGGTTGGGTTAGATTTGGTTGTCAAGGTTATATTGTTTTATACATTTTGATATGTTGTCAATATTCATGTTGATAATAAGATAACATTTATTTATTAGATGTTATTAAACGTATCGAAATTGTACCTCCAATGAATCACTTCATTGGTGGATATAGAGTAAGACACAATGAGTGTACAATACATCAAAGCTGTCATTTAATACAGTTTTAATATGATGTCTATCCACCATATTCCATTATACTTCTAATAAATGGTATTATCCAATTGGTGGACATGGATGCGAGTACGTTGGGTAGACAAAATAGCGAAGCTATTGTTTAATAATCATATCAAATTTAATGTTTGCTTGTAATCTTGTGTACTTGTTTGACATAATTGTAATTCATAATTTTATGAGAGTTATTTATTTAACACATTTTCATATCTTAATCAAAATTTTAACGATCGCAATATTATTTATCCTAACAATCTCATTGACCCAACTAAGGGACTGGTACAAATAAATTTGCTATTTCAAATTATAATTATTTTATTTCAAGTAATTTATACGTCTTGTGAGGACGGGTGATCTTAAAATTTTATTTTAAAATTTAATTTTAAAAAATAATATTTACAAAATATATTATATACTAGTAAATTAGATAGTTGAAAATCTAGCTAGTATGGGTCATTGCGCTCAAAGTCGAGTGCCCCGCAATTGTGGAGGGTACAGTATAAAGGTAAGGCCTATGCATAGTATGCTATTATTGGCAGGCTTCATAATCATATGCTGCGACTTTCCAGCCAAATACCCATTATTAATACACTACAAAACAAACTCAATAAATTTTAGAAATCAAAACCAATTGACTACAATTTTCTTTTTTATACACATAATTCTCTGTTTATTTATGTTGGGTATATTTTGTTAGCTATTTTTCCATGGCTTAATCACTATATTTAACAAAAGAAATCACTTAATTTGTCGTATAACAAGTGCACTTGCCCTTTTGGAATGTGAATCTAGTCACTTGGCTGGATCTGTCATCGAATCTTATGCTATTTTGGCCATTATTTGATGAAATCACAACCCAATAATTCTTGCTAGATATTTAAAATTTGTGGGATAGCAAACTTTTTTATATTTATTTATATATATTCACAATGATCTATATATATAAAGTGTATTTCTGCTAAGAATACGAAAATAGTTGGTAATAGAAGGAAATAATAACATCGTTGTAACGATTGATAAATGGTTCATTTCATCCTACCTTGTGAGGCATTGCCCCTATTAGGTGATCAAAGGTCCAGATTTAAACACACATACACTCCATGAGGTGATCAAAGGCCTAAATTTAATCATCATGTAAAATGAATGGCTGAGATCTTGTGGGGCAGTGCCCCCACAGGTAGCATCGAGTTTACCCTTGTATAATATTTTTTTTTATAATTCATATGATTTTAAAAATAACTTCAGTGAGAATTGAACGTATGAACTAAACCCCAAGAAACAATGACTCTATCCGCTGAACTACATATAACTTACATTAAAATTTTAACATTTTATTAATATATATAATTGTTAAAACAGACCATGACACCAAAATTAGTTATTCTAAATGTCTCAAACTTAATAAAATAGTATAGATACATGGCAAAAACTTGTGTGAGACGGTATCACAGGTCGTATTTTGTGAGACAGATCTTTATTTGGATAATCCATGAAAAAGTATTACTTTTTATGCTAAGAGTATTACTTTTTATTGTGAATATGGGTAGGGTTGACCCGTCTCACATATTGTGATCCGTGAGACGGTCTCACATGAGACCTACTCTATATACATATATAAATTGTCGTCTCTAAATAAATTATAAGGAATCCAAATAATTTCTAGAAAATTTTAATTATTAGTTAGTTTTTCTCTCTCTATATATATATATATACATATATAAATGGTTTGTTCTAAATAAATTATAAGGAATCCAAATAATTTCTAGAAAATTTTAATTATTACTTAGTTTTCTGTAAATATGGAGGAATTTGGTTCCGACATCTGTTTTATTTATTGGGCCTAACGAATGACTTGGACAATGTCTAATTAATTGGGCCCAATGTTGTCGGTGACATTACACGTTTTTCACTCCAAAGCATTAAAAATGAGCAGGACGCTTTTTCTTTTCCTTAGTTTTTTTTCAAAATAGATGAATACCGCTTTTTCTACCCGTTCAAAGTACGCAGAAATCTAGGCAGTAATTATTATATTCCCAGTAATATTCGTCTACCGATTCCAAACAAATACAAAACCTTCCAATTAGGGTTTTTGCTTATAGGGGTTTATTCTCCATCCATATCCGCTGACAAATGTCCAAAATCATTCCGATAGCGGATGGTTCTTTGTAAAATTGACAGAATTCGATATCTATAGTCCTGATTTTGGTGTAGTAGTTGATTTATTGAGAAAATATGGAAGCTAGAGTGGGGGTGGACGGCGGCTCTGCCACGAGGGAATTTCTTCAATGTCACCACTCGAGGACACCGACTCCGCAACCTCCTCCTCAGCCGCAACAGCGGCCTATACCACAGATTGGCACGGTACAGCAGCTCCTCGCAGGTGGAATCGCCGGAGCTTTCAGCAAGACCTGTACTGCTCCTCTAGCCCGTCTCACGATTCTGTTTCAGGTTCATTTGCTATTTTATTCTGTAAATTTTGTGCTTTTTTTTATCTTTTTTTTAACCCCAAATTTCATTGTTGAGAATCTAAGGAAGAATGTTATCTATTTGTCGACAAAAAATAAATAAATCGAATGGTCCACACGAACTATTTTAATATAAGGAAGAGTTATCTGTCTGAGCTTGAATTTGATGCTAAATTTGGTCCCATACAATGTCAGGTGTATGAATACGCATTCTAAACTTTGTAAATGTGTTTAAAGCGACTTCGCTTGAATTCCGACTTCACTGGGAAACTTATTTGCGGTTTCTTTAGTATAAAAGGCTAGAGATAGTGGATTATAGCGCCTGTTGTTGGAGTGATACGCACCAGCTATTCTTAGTTTGTTGTGATTAACTTCCTTTTTTCTTTTTCATGTAAAAATAATTTTTTTTGGTATATCTTTTAAGGTGCAAGGTATGCACTCAGATGTTGCAGTGATGAGTAAGCCTTCCATATGGAGAGAAGCGGCACGGATTGTTAATGAAGAAGGATTTAGGGCCTTTTGGAAGGGGAATTTGGTTACAATTGCTCACCGGCTTCCTTACACTGCAGTCAATTTTTATGCCTACGAGCAGTACAAGAGTGTGAGTACTTATGTGATGTTCACTGCAGTTTTAATGCAGTTAAATGATGTAATTGACTGATTATGCAGCTATTCACACGACTTTTTCACTCAAGTTAAAACATTTCGCAGATCTTGAAATCCATTCCTTGCCTTAACAGACGTGGGAAAAATGCAAGTTCAGATATTTTTGTGCATTTTGTTGGTGGTGGTTTGGCAGGAATAACAGCTGCTTCTGCCACTTATCCGTTGGATCTTGTAAGAACACGGCTCGCGGCACAGGTATAAAGAAATTTTTTTGCGGTTACTGGGTGTTTGGGACTCACTTAGTGTTGCAGTGGCAGGATATCAATCCTTTCCAATTATCGATTTGACTTTGGTGACATACATTTCTATTGCTTCTGACTGTGCATCAGGTTTTTGTGGTACCCATCCCTCCCTATTATCCAGAATACTATAAAAACAATAATAAGAAGTTAACAAACAGCAAAGGAAACCATATCCTGTGTCACTGAGTGAAATGATGAATGAAAAATGCGTTTTAGTTATCAGCAATCATCAAGTATGCTAGTTGATGTGTGGTTGATTTTGGTGCACTAGTGATTTCTTTTTCTGGTTTGGCACCATATATATTATGTAGTTGGTCTTTTTACGTGATAAGGGGTGGGTTGAAGCAGTAAATTCCATGTCCCATTTTATCCATTCTCTGTCAATCTATTTGTTGTGATTAATTTCATGGAGTCTTGACTAATATCGTCTGTGAATCTGCAGAGGAATGCTGTATACTATCAGGGAATAAGACATGCACTCCTTACCATCTGCAGAGATGAAGGCTTTTTTGGTCTATACAAGGGAATGGGAGCAACATTATTGGTAAGTTTTGCATATTTATCACTTTTTTAACTTAGATACAATTGTTTAATTCCAGATAGATGCATTTGGATAATTCCATGTTCATTTATTTTCCTTCCTTGTTACTGCAGGGTGTTGGACCCAGTATAGCCATAAGCTTTTCAGTTTATGAGAGTTTGCGATCTTATTGGCATTCCTTGAGGTAAAAGAAAGTAATATTTGTGAGAGCGTAAACTGGAGTGTCCTTTATTAGCATGTTTTTACTAATGAAACTTTGATTTTCTATAGGCCCGATCATTCCACAGTTTTGGTCAGCCTTGCTTGTGGCAGTCTTTCTGGCATTGCATCATCAACAGGTGAGTATCTGTAACTCATATATTTGTTTACACGATCTAAGTTTGCAACATTGAAGTTATCTTTATTATCTTCATTATGTAATCGTTTGTTACTCTTATATGGACTCTGACCATTTGGTGTTTCATATAGTATAATTCATATTTGATTTAACAGTTGAAGCAACATGTCTGCTATTATTGTTACTATTCACTGTCGAGTGATAACTATTTGGATTTTCTTAACCGCTCTGGTCTCTGGGGCAAATTTTGGAATTCAATTTGCTATTTAAGTATCCCTTTTTCCGCTGTAAAAAATAGATTTTGTTTCACACTCAACGAGTCTGATTTACGGAAATACGCTCACATAAGATACAAAACTTCGATCACCTGATCATGGTGACTTTAGAGGTGAATGGCTGTAAATGCTCCGGATCTTTTAATTGTTAGTAAAATAGACTTCTGTGAAATTTTGGCTTTGTAATATAAATGGAATGAATTGGCTGTTTGATGAATAACAATACATTATGTATTTTTCTATGTTCTTGTTCATTGCAGCAACATTCCCATTGGACCTTGTGAGGAGAAGAAAGCAACTGGAAGGGGTTGCTGGTCGTGCCCGAGTTTATAATACTGGATTGTTTGGAATATTTCGACAAATAATCCGTACTGAAGGGATGCGTGGTTTATATAGAGGAATCATGCCAGAATACTACAAGGTTGTTCCGAGTGTCGGAATTGTTTTCATGACATATGAAACATTGAAGAAGCTTCTATCACATGCGCCTTTCAGTTAGAGTGTGATTCGATCTGCATCACAACTTGTCCCTCTGCAAGCAACCAAAGATCAGTTTTGGCTAAAGTATAGGACAACCAGTATTAGGTAGATTATTTTTCGTTAGACACATACGGGTATTTCATGGCAGCAAGCTTTGTAGTCGTTGCCACAAGTTTTCAGTGTACAGCATCGTGTCTCGCGTCATTGCATCTCTCTTCAAGTATTTGTTTCTATAGCCGTAGCGTTGAGAAACATCATCATATTGATGATCATACCACATAGTATAATTTCGTTATTTATCGTTGCACCACTTACAGTGGAGTCCACGCTAAGTTTTTTTTTTTTTTTTTGAGCTGTTTGGATTCGTGAAGAAAGCATTGTTCTGTTTCTTATTCAAATGGTGTATCAGTAATTTAAGTTTTGCATTAAATAATCTGCATGTCGGTCCAGTATGTTACATTTTTTTCCCGATAAGATAATTATGGAGCCATGATATTCTAATGGTTGCACAGATATCAGACATGTAGATACAAATTCAGGGTCCTTACCCAGAATGAATCGTGGCTGTTTCTGCTGTGGGAATTTGTGAGACATTCCAGCTGGAAAATTTACAAACAATAAATTTACTTGGATTCTTGCATTATTTAATAACAATTTTTCATGTTCTGATCCCTGCAATTACAGATGTTGTTTAAGAATTGGTTATCTATGGAACATTCCTAAACTTCGAGAGCAGCAGGCTAAGAATCTGACAAAATTTGCATTTACTGCTGCTTGATCAACAGAACTTGCTGGTGGTGTTTGAATAATTTATTATATTTATATATTGTAGAATATTTCTCTGAACTAAGATATATTTTTTTCGAATGTTACGTTTTTTTTTTTAATTTGGTATCTTGAATCTTGATATTTACTCCAACAAATGTGAAGGGTAATTTAGGAAATCACGTGTATCATAAGCAATTAGTTATCCAAGATGAAATGCAACATATAAAAAATAAACAGATTTATGAGTATTTGTTTTATTTCAGCTTAATTATTTCGAAGATATACAGAAGGTTGGTTATATACTTTTATGTGACGAAATTTTCTTGAAATTTTTAGTTTTTTTTACTCATATATTTGTTTTAGGCTGCTTCTCATATTACACTTCCCATCGCTGATTATTATGCCATTAGTGTTTTATTTGATAGAAAGCCTAATTGATCTTGTCATTTCAAGAGGTTTCATGTGTGTCACTTGAAACAAGTAGAGAAAGTTGCATCAGATTCTGCTCATCTAGCACAAGAACATTTAGCTTCATGAACAAGGCTTTCAATCAATTACCACCGCCAAAAACCGAATCCGGATGGAATATTATGTGGGATTTATTCCGGTAATCATAGAAGATTATTAAGTGATGGCAATGGCTTAAACAAGATTATGAAAAATCCATTCGAGGTGCAGAAGCCATAAAAGGTAATCAGATGAAGGGCGAAAACATGCCCTTTTCGCTATTCATAGAGCTTATCATCAGTAAGCCAAAGAGTTCAAAAATTCTCCAAATTGTTCGGCCTACATCATTTGTAAATATCATAATCTGATAAAAGCAAATGCTCTTGACTTGTTATTGGTTACAAAGGAACAGAATCCACAATGATTGAAGGAGACAGAACCTTATCGTATATATTTTTATATAACGAGTTTATTTACCCGGTCCCGACACTATCTCGAATTAACGAATCCAACATGACATTATATATAGCTCTCCTCCATGCATATATTTTCCTCACAAGACAAAAGTAATATTGGGTGCATGAGGATCAGGGTAATCTGCATCCTGAGGTTTAGATTCATTAACTCGTCCGGAGTATAATCTAATCTAGTCCTCAGGCTGTGGATTACCCTGTCCTCAAAACCAGCAAATTCGGAAGGCGTTTTTCTCCGTCTTAGGCAGCCTTTTGAAAAACTGATCGATCCCACGGCTTCTTCCTTGCTTGCAGATAGGCCTCTCCATCTTTAAACAGAAGGAATTCCATCATCGCCACAGATAAAAAAATGAAGCTCACACATATATGAGTGACGCTAGATCCAAAGAGTGTCCAGCCACACAGTGCCATGTCGGCCCATAGGATTAATCGAAATTCTGCACAAACAAAATGGAGCAGTCACGTACGATCATAAAAGAATAACATTGCGATACGATATCCTCAACTGCCCATGACTTTATTAGACAACGTAATATATTTCTTTAGCAAACTACGGCAATATTCATCATTCATAGAGAGTAGGTGGATACAGAACACACACACACACACATATATATGCTGGTAAATTCAATCATATTGAGTCTTATTTGTGTAGACCTAAGACATGGCAATTTGTTATGATCAAGGAATATTACTGCAAAAAGAGACCCTGGAAGCTAAAGGCTATTTGCTTGAAGCCTGCATTAACGTCTTGTCCTGAGCCTTTGAGACATGCAAATATATGATTCATCTCTTGAATTTGCAAAATGTGTCAGGTTTTGCCAAAGCTAGGGAAGTAATCCCAGCTTCGTCTTGAAATTATAACAAAAAAAATATGTAATATGAACTAGCATGCCTAAAGCTGATCAGGAGTCCTCAGAACTAGCATGAATCCGAAAAGACCGACTACTTGCAAAAGGGTTTGTAGGGCTAGGGTTTTTTTTATTATTATTTTTGATACAATTTATGATGCTTAATTGCATTAAAATTTAGTCTCCATTACACATGCATAAAAATTTACAAAACCATTTGGAACTCTGTGTAATTGAATTTCAAACTTTAATCCCGTTGGTATTTTAGCCATATGACCATTTTGAGTTTGACTCTTTCCTGAAAATAAGAACCTCAGCTAAATGTCATGCATGCTAACGTCAAACTAGCTTATAATCAGTGCCATAAGTTTGACACATAATCGAATTAACTTCCATGATGTCAAATACAACTGTCTGGATTAACAAATCTGATCGGGTAATTAATCACATTTAGTAATTATTGGGCATGCCTGATGATGGCTATTCGTGATTTTAGAGTCAAACAAGTTTGTTCTTTTGGACATACCTCTAATACCCGTATTAAGCAATTAAACTTCTTTATTTTGTTTGGTGAAAACCCTATTTTTGTAGAAACCAATGAATTGTGATTACCGTTTAGTAACATGTGCAATACAATCCTTTCATTTCATGCATTCTGATCAATGGCATCTATAGCATTAGCTGGTTGAAGCCCCTATATAAATCCAAATACTATGTATATATCCAAAATATCCTCAACTATTTGTATATAATTACAGAAACTATTTAATTTTAATATGACTATAGATTTTTAGGGTTATAATCAATTGAAAAAACACATAAGACATCAATGTACATATTTAACCACGAATGACCCACTATAATACCAATGGATATATTTTATCTGAATTACTAATTGATCAAACAAGCCACAATATCGTGTTTATTAAATAGAACTACGACGACAATGTCTAGTGTTCTAGATTATTTAACTAACTAGCTAGTCTTCGGATTTGAATTGGATGCTTGAAATTAATGTGATCCATGTGACCCTCAATCCTAAAGCAAAGAGAACATGTGAATCTTTCATGCTTTTTCCCTTGAGAAAAAGAATTTCTTTATTGGTGGATCAGATTGAGCAAATCGGATACTAGCACCTATTTTCTGTTCTTGATCTCAATAACAATCATATCAGAACTTCTTAATTAAAAGTCTGATTCTCTGAAACTTCTTTAACAGCTTTTAAACATAAAGGACAGAATTTTGGATGGAAAAAAGTTTATCCATTTTTCCAGGAGAACTAATATGCAATTCATAAATAGGAAAACTGCTACATGTTCTACCAACTATTTAATTACAAAGAAGAGGTCAAGATAATAACTCTTGAGAATTCACAGATTTTAAATGAATTCGTACACACCCTTTTGATAATAATGTGAAATCCATTCACAGTCGGAAACCTCCAGTAGATATAGAGCCTGGTAGGCCAAATCCATCGCCTCAACCCAAAATATCATTTTTTTCAGGCTCTACTTATAATTCCTTTGTTCCCAATCACTATTATCCATGCAACATTACCCTCCTTTGAAAACTTCTACTCATACATCAGTACTCGGCGCCCGTGGAATTGAATCGTATGATTATTCATTTTGACATGATGATAATTCTTTAAATTTCCTTTATTCCAATTTTTATTAGTGGAAACGTCAAACCATAAGTTTAAACTTCTAAGCTCACTAAATCTTACTAATAGTTGTATATGAACGCATCGCGTGACATGGATATTGGATATCAGCATTGATTATTGAACCAACATGGACAAAAATATAATAAAGTTCAGTCATAATTTGATCATATCTGTTTATGTTGAAATTATGTTCTTTGTTTTGTGCCAAACAACAGAAGATATTTATTCCAAGAACCGAAAACTATCTCACTCAAGCCATTGATTAAAAGAAGAATATACATTTAAAATAATTTGAACCCCATGTACCAAATGATTCGAACTGTTCCCAAACGAATATAATTAAAATAGTGGCCCCCTTTTCTCATGACGTTCTAACAAAGATAGTAACATTGTTCGTTTTTTCATGAAGTTTAATTTTTGTGTAATCTTATGCACAGATAAACAAAATCGCGTGTACTATGATAATATTATCGGCATGGCTTCAAGAGTTAATTTAAAAATTCTGGAAGAGTTTTTATTCCTATAAGCTTGGAGATCAAGCCAAGTTTGATCAGGATCATCGATGATGTATCGTTCTAGAAAATATAAAAAATGCAATTTTGGTCTCATGTCTTTGAATCTTTGTGATTTATCCTTTGCATTGTTAAATTTTCGTCTTAATCCAATTTTTTTAGAATTTTTCAGCATGACATCAATTTGGCGCTAATGTATTGTCGACTTGTTGACATTTGCAGTGTAATTGCTAAAAATCGAAAGATACATGAATAAGAGCTAAATTTTGAAAGAAAAAGTAACGATTGATATTTGATAGAAGTTAAGTGGTCACTTTATTTAATCATGAAATAAAATTATTATATGTAAAATACTTGTGTACGTTACTTAATTTTGCAAGTTATAAAAACCTAAACTTTTGAGGATGTGGTTACATTTATTATGGATTTTGTTAATATTAAAACCAATCCAAACATTAATTGACTGAAAACCAATCTAAACCATGCGATTTTGTTTGTTTTAATAGTTTGATTTGGTTTTTGAATACCTTAATATATATCACAAGATTATGGATAAATATATATATTAAAAAAAGAAAAGGCAAGCTTTGGCACAAACAAAATCAAAGCAAGAATCTTGACTGACTGTGTCCCACTAGAACATATTTACTAAATATTTGAAGGCTCCGATACGATTCCCTCAATTTATATATACTTAATATTTTTGATATTTTTTTAAGTATACCCCCAACTTACATTATTCCTTTTGCTACTACCCTCCCCTAGGAAGGCTATTTTTATTTCTTTTGAGATTGTTTTTAAAAAATTTCATGATTTTAAGGTAAGGTTTTTTAAATAACTTTAACATGTATTAAAATTTACATAAAAAATAAGTTTAATATGTAAAAAATTTACATTAAAAATTTGTCACCGATTTCTATTATGTTATCACCGAAATGTCATTGTAAAACATCAAGCAAGGCTCTAGATTTAACAAATCACTGGATTTACACGCCCAACAGATGGCCCTGGCCCATGTATTAAATGGCCCAAAATGTTTTCAAATAAATATAATCTTACAGATGGCAGTATTTCCCACGACGTCTGGGTGGTGTAGTTGGTTATCACGCTAGTCTCACACACTAGAGGTCCCCGGTTCGAACCCGGGCTCAGACAATTTTTACCTTTGATTTTGCTTCGCACCTTACTCCCATTTATCACTTGAAAACTCTCACAAATTTCAGGCTCACGAAACCTTCTTCAATTCTCTTGTCTCACATTCAATTTGGAAATCAACTTTTAATTGATTGAACCCTAAATTGGCCGCAGTATTGAGTACCCGGTATTGCACGAGTCGTGGTCAGGTATTTTTTATCCAACCCGATGTGTCGTGTACCAGATTATACCGACAAATGCTGACTCAGCCCACCCTTATTTATATTAATGGCTGGATTCGTTTTCTTGGTGATTGGCAACTTTAATGTCTGCTTTACAATCCACAATGAATTCACCAAATCTCCCGTAATTAACCAAATCTAATCTCCATTCATATATTTAAAAACCCATCACGCCCTTACACCCCCAACCCGAAAAGGAAAATGGGTATAGTAATGGTATACATCAGGTGCGTTTCTGTTGTCATCGTGCTTTTGGGATTGTTAAGCTTCATGCGGACAAAAAGTTTTTTGCACAAAATGTAGATAAAATGTATCTCAAAAGTCCCATAGCACAAGAATGCATTGGCAGTGCAGGCTACAGTGGAAGATCACAGAGAATCAGAAAAAAAATTCATGAATCATAAAGGGACTAAAACTATCATCTTTCACCAAAATAACATAATTTATACAATATTTTCATCTGTAATTAATGTAGCTGATAATCGAGACCAAAATACAATGTAGTTCCTCATTCAACAGGTAGTCTTTTGGATTCATTTCCCAAACACTGATACCCATGAAGCAAAAATATTGAGTATCATTCAAAAAATTATAACAAGAACTCAGCTTCACAAATTCAAGAATAGCTTTTCATACCTTGGAATGTAAAACTTGCAATGATGGTGGTAAAGGCGTAAAATTTGATATTTATGTGCCAAAGCTACGGTCTCCAGCATCTCCAAGTCCAGGAATTATGTATCTTAAAAAATTATCCAGCAAATTCAGGACATGTCAGCAGTAGGCAGTTTGTAGTAATATATCAACTATGTAAAATAGTCTACCCTTTGTCATTAAGAGTAGGATCAATAATTCCAGAGTAAACATGAAGCCTGAAAAATATGAGAGGTCAAATTTCTCGTGAGTTATAACTGAAACACAGAAATAAATCTCTGTGACACACATATATAACGTCCCTAAAAAATTGGCTAAATAATTATTACCCAGGGAACTTTTCACCAAGTTTTTGAAGAGCTGGAGGAGCAGTAACAGCAGATATCTATTGAAACAATTTGGTTAGATCAGAAGATACACATCCGAAGGAAAAAGAAAGAAAAATTGAAAATTTGTGAGACCGCCATAAAGTGAGATTCCATAACAGTAACGAATTAAAGATGGCCTTCCTTCAAATGCAACCACAATCAAGATGGCATAGCGCAGAGGCGCAGAGCTCACTAAATAAGATAGGAACTGACCACTTTGATTTGATTATTGTCCACCCCGCACCCCTTAATTAGTTCAAGAGCAGCAATGATTGTACCACCTAAAAAGTTACATGCACATGTATAACATTGTAAGCATTACCATCTATCTTAGATTCTTAATTCAGGAGCCAAGCGCAATTAGGGATTCAGCGTGCTTACAACTCTAGTACAGCATGTGAATATGGTAGTCGACTATCTTTTATTCATTAACTTAGTCGTTATGAAGTCCAGACGAATCAATTGATTCGGTTAAAACACATACAGTATGAATGACACTGACCGGGTGGTAAAATCTCTTTCATCAGCTTTATTTGTAGGTTCTAATTAATAGTAACAGTTTCATATAATTAATATTAACAGTTCAAATCAGAATTTTTTAATTCATTACAAAACAAAGAAAATAAGTACTGAGAACTGTGTTCATGAAGGTAATCTTGACAGCTTGACTATGCAATTACAACAGACTTGATGATGATAGAGATAGGTTTAAAAGTTAAAGCTAAATATAAGCCTGAACCAAGAAATATTTTACAACGAACAAACCTCACAGTAAAATGTCCAATACAGGATTCAAACTGGCAGTCAAACCACAAACTTGTTCAGATATACAGTTGGCTGAAGTGTTTCATTATTTCTGCTAATCCCTAACATGATTAGTTTCAACAACGTTAGTGAAAAATGAACAGAAACACAATAACTGACAGTCAAACACCTAAAGTAATCAAAATGGAAAACAAATTTTAACCGGAAACACCATGAATTGCCTTGGAATGGATTGATATATCAACCATAAATAAAAAAAAACGATGTTTTCACAATCATCTGGAACCTAGATATTATGCCGTGCTAGTGTTGCTGGATAGATAACCGAAATGCATGCATTAAAAACACCAAAAACTTGAAAGAAATGAACATTTAACTGACTGCTAAATGGAAATGAATGGCTGGCAGGGTTTAGTATGCCGACAATAAAATCGACCACTTAAAGTACAGTACATGGATAGCAGTATCAACCCCTGATTCCTGAAAGCAACTTTTGGTCATTTAAAGTAATGTACAAAAATACCACTCTTCAAATTATAATAATTTATATACGCATGCTAATGGTTGCATGCTTATATAACAAATTTTCTGTAATCACGGGATGCAAAATTCCCGTACCTAGATGATATATTTTTGTTGCTGGCAGAATTGATGATGCATACTCTGCTAATGCAAGGCCAGCTCTCAATATGGGAACAATCTGTAATGCCAAAATATAATTCATAATTCTAAGCAACAAAACTAGCAAAGTTTAAATCCAATTTATGATGCAGAAGAACATTGAATGTTTTGAGAACTCAAAAACGGTATATAGTGTTTTGGTAACAAGATAATGTTTTATAAAAAAAATAAAAATTTCCAACAACCCCATAATCACTCCTCTCTTCTTACCATATTCAAATCAGAACATAAGACATTTTGTCTTGGTTCCATGAGCTCTCTTATGTTGAGGTATGCATTGTAGACAAATATAAATATCAGTATACAAGTAAATGACAATAACAGAGTTTTATTGGGTCAAACGAGGTAATATTATATTTTGCTCAGATGTATACATTTCGAAACTTTTCGATAAAATACCTGCCAACATATTAAACCTCACAATCAAAATCAGAGCGAGGAATATTATGTGCATACATGTGGACAGTGTGTGGTGTGTGTGTGAGAGAGAGAGAGAGAGAGAGAGAGAGGGAGAGAGAGAGAGAGAGAGAGAATTACCACTATTGGTTCCCAGTGGATCAATAAATTCAACAGCTGCAGGACCCAATGGTGACTGAATCTCTCCGCTGATAGTTGGCTGGCAGCATTTACAAATGCAGATTATTGTTTCAAATATGAACATAAATTCTGCACCATGAATAAATTTTCACTTAAAAATAAAATTGCCCCATGCTATTTCTCTATATACTACTCCTATTTAAAACATCGATTGTACATTATACATTGGAAAAACTTATAAAATTAGCAAATCTCACCAGCCAGTCTCTTGATGCCTCGTAAATAAGCAATCTCCCAAGCTCGGCCATGGCATTCTCTATTATATAGTATAACAAAGACAGTAACAGTGCATTAAAATAAAAGAAACGTAAGCTTAAAAAAGGAAGATGGATTACGAAAGCATTTCGCCATAACCAAATTGTCAAATTCAAAATACATCTCTACCTAGTATAACCAGTTCAGAACTTAGCACTAATTTACAATCACTACCCAAATGTCACCGCGTTTCATGGTTAATAGGCATTATAAATTCGGAAAAATAAATGTGGTTCCGAACTTATGCGGTTGTACAAAAATAATGATGGGTTACTCAAATATTTGAGATCTTGCAAGAGCTCCACAGTTCAATCGATTAGCAAGAGTATTGCTATTTTTTGCTCCTAAACAACCTCAATTCCAACAACTAAAATTTTCAGACCGAGCGGGTACTAGTGAACCAAAAGCTATAGCCAATTGTAACTTCAAAGCGGAATTGACACAGCCAGTTGCAAATAAAATCTACTCAGCAAAGTTCAACAATAACTTTACACATCCAAGCGAGACAAAATATCTAGCCTGCCAAAAGGGGATTGTAATAACTAATAACCGAACAAGCATTGGACTTACTGAAGACAGTGCAAGGCGTGTGCTCATTCCGAAGAACTGAAAACCAATGCTTTATCAAAGGATGAGGCGGGACAAATACCTAATAAACAGCAACAAAAACCATAAAAAGATTCTAAATTTCTCAAAATTGAATGCCCTTTTAAGCTCATCTACATCAGCATTCCCTCTTCATCCAACTGCGTAAGAAAACTAAAAACCAAAGTCAAACAAGAAGAACTAACCAACATTCTGTTTCCAGACGTGGGTAATCTCTCCGCACTGGTTTGGCAGTTCACAGACATGGCTCGCCGTCTGCGGCAGTTCGAATTCCAAATCTAGCAAGAAAATGATTACAATCGTAGCAATGATTACAGTCAAAAGGGAAATGAAAATGGGATTTGATTAAAAAGATAATCTAAATGAAAATGACTGTGGCGCGAGTTATTTGTGCAGTACCTTGGGATTTATTCTTAAATTAGAGGTGGAAGAGCGATGATTGGGTGCGGGAAGGTGCCGGGAATGGGACAATACAGAGGAAAGATGAGGAGAATCGGAAGGGTAACAGAGGAATGGGAAATCAGACATTTGGAAAGCCATTTAGTGAGTCAATTCATCAAAAAGCTCGAAGGAATTTCTATGGAGGTGGTGGTGCAGCCAGTTAAGGTGACGGCTTCCTACATGCTAATATTGTCTCGCGCTAGTTATCTTTCTGGTGTAGTATTAATCTGAAGGCAAAAACTTGTGAGAGACGATTTTACGGGTCAAATTTGTGAGACGGATTTTTTATTTGGGTCATTCATGAAAAGGTATAATTTTTATGCTTAGCGTATTAGTTTTTATTGTGAATATGAGTAGGGTTGACCCGTCTTACAGATTAGTATCCGTGAGACGGTCTCACATGAGACCAACTCTAATCTGAATGGTAAGTTGTTTTTTTTTTAACATGTTCTGAACGGTAAGATTTGAAATCAAAATATTTTAAATTTATAGTTGTATATATTTAGTTTTTTATGATTTGAAACTTCTTTTCTCTTATTTTAGTTTGAAATCTTAAAAAGGTAAGTAACTTTTTCAAATTTAAATTTTGCCTAAAGTTTTGCTCAACTAACATATATGTTGTTTGAAAGTTTCAATAATCTTTAACGGTAAGAGGGATCAATCCTACCGATATTCACAATTAAAAATAATATTTTTAGCACAAAAATTAATATTTTCTCATGGATAACTCAAAAAAGAGATCCGTCTAACAAAATACGATCCGTAAAACTGTTTCACACCATTTTTTACTCTGATAATAAACTTCCTCCTATAGCAAAACCAGTCATAATCACACAAAACAAAAACAACCGAAAGTCAACTCGTCACTCCTTCCCTCACACTTTTACGCTACCCTCTTGGGCTTGCATGTCTCAGCTTGTTTAAATATGGGCTCAATATCTATTTGGGCCGTAACACCATCTATTTGGCATGGTTTCATAGTGGAATTAATCCCCAGAGAGCAAAGTGAGCCCAGGATAAATATTAAATAGAGAATTCTTGGGAGCAACAATTATGTTTGGTTGGGTATTCATTATTTTTGCATTCGAATTTTTTTATATGATGACATATACTTAATCCTACGGTTGATATTAAGAGTACATATTTCATTGTAGATCTTAGAGCTGATATTAAAGCTAAAGAAATAATTAGATTCTCATAAATAGCAAGTTATGAGTAATTATAAGATATTTAAATAGTCTTTTGAACTTTTTTGTTTTTTTTAATACATTTTTATGTTTTGTTATCATATCAATTTTACATTTTTTTGCCTTTTAATTTTGCATTTTATTTTCAAAAATCTTCTATGAGATCTTTGAGGTAACGATCATTGAATAAGTTGAAACTGTTTTTCTTTTGACGATGTATGAAGATTTCTCAGCGTTTTGGTTGCCTGACATATATTTTGTCGCCTGAAAGAACAATATTGTAAATAATAATCATAATATATATCAAGAAAATAATTATATGTGTACGCGCGATATATGTTCTATGAAGAACACAAATGATGCGGGGACAAAAAGGAATCCATTTACGGCATTTTTAATTCTGCGGACAAAACGTGGCATTGTATGACCAATATACTATATATCGAAAACAAAACGTTATCATATATGTTATATGCAAAAAATTGGCGTACAAAATAATTTGACGGTACGTATTGGTCTCAGTCACAATATTATTTAAGTGAATGGGGATATTGGGACAAATAATTGTTAAAATTTAACATCGATTGACTTTTGGTTCAAACTTCACCATCCCAGAGCTCTTCAAGCGTTTTGTAGGAGCCGAATGTTTCGTGCACAAACGATGTTCCTTGAACTAGTCGTACCTGCATAATATACGTAAATTCTCGGTCAGATTTAGACGAATTCGATGTTATTTGGTAGATACAAGCGATAAAAATATGTTGAAAGGGATCAAATTTAGGCTATTTCGATGTAAGTGTATAGATTATTTAATTTAGACTATTTCGATACTAACATATGGATAGTATCCATGTGCTATTAAGAGTGTGCCCGATAATGTTGATCTACCGCATATGGCTAGATTCCGACCATCAAGCTACCCGAAGGGTTTATGATATTTAGTACACTAGTGCCTACGAACTATTATATTTCCACACTAAGGTAGAAAACAAAACAAGTTACCTGGTGAATTTCAGAAAATTTGGAACCCAAGTCTTGAGGGATTGTCCAATCAAAAACATCAAAGTTCTCTTTAATTCTCTTCTCATTGGTGCTCTTTGGAAGGACACTGTGGCCCATTTGCAAGCCCCAGCGCAGAGCAACTTGTGCAGGAGTCTTGCCCAATTTCTCAGCAACCATACTGACAATTGGATTATTAAGCAATCCAGTTTCGACAGTGGCTGAACCAGAGGAACCAAGAGGCGAATATCCCTTGCATTGTAAAGCATAAAATATGAGAGATTAAAATCATATCATTCACTAACAAATGTGAAATTGCGGAATAAATGTTATTGTCTTGATTCCATAGAGACCGAGCCCGTGAGCAAATACGTTTATATCCGTAACCTCCAATCATACAGACTTTAAAATTCGTACTTCATACCAATACATGTGATTCTGTAATGCATGAGGTGAACGTGGATAAACGCACTCACAGATAGGTGAACTCCTCTGATTCTGCATAACTCATGCAGCCGGTCCTGCTGCCATGAAGGGTGACATTCCACCTGGTTTACGGCGGGAGGAATACGTGCTATGTCCAACAAATCCGACAGTTTCTTGCAAGAGAAATTGCTGACACCAATAGCTCGAGTCTTTCCTGTATGATAGAGTGATTCCATAGCTCTCCATGTACTAGGGACATCAACTTTAGTAAGATTCTCTGGTTCGAATCCAACGCTACCCTTTTTCATGCTAACTGGCCAGTGCATCTTCACAGATTTAACGACACGGTAGAAGAGTGAATCAGATAAATCTCCTTTTTCAATCTTTTTGTTGAATTCAAATGAGAAGGGTTATTTAAGTATCGTAAGCTTACAAGATAGAGATCAACGTAGTCAAGCTGCAAGTCGTTCAAAGTTCGATTCAAAGCTAAAGGTACGTCCTCCGGAGCATGATCCGAACACCTGAAGATTGCCAAGGCTAGCTTCAGATTATGCGACGAAGCAGTTTAAATATGATTCGTACTGTAAATATTCGAATCGGACTAACCATAGCTTGGAAGTTACCCATAAATCCTCGCGCTTAACAAATCCATCTTCAAACAACTTCCTTAGGGTGACACCAATCTTAAAATAATAAAATGTGACATCACTTTATAAGGTAGTAAAATACGATTATCAAGGTTTTGTCTGAGACTGAGGCCTTAACATATTAAGCAATGAAACGACTATAAGTCGGGAAGGTCGAACAGGGAAAATCACCCTCATTCGACTCATCAGATCGATTCAATAAAGTTTTTGGATCTGTCTGGGCAAACACAGCATCCCGATCAATGAAACGTCATAATAACAAAATCCTAAGCATTAAAATGACGATGCAGATGCTTGAATTAATACCTCTTTCTCATTGCCATACCTCTGAGCACAATCAATATGCCGATATCCTGCCTGCATTTTAACAAATACATCGAGAAGAAAAGAACTATTACTATTTCTAACCCAAAAGGATGCATTCGATGAACGGATATTTAATTTGTGGGGTCGGAATTGTAATGTCAGATCTAGTCACCAAAGTTCGATTCAATATGCTTTAGGTATCTTCAATGGCGATTCAACCACTCCGATTATGGTAATTAGATACACAAGCTAGCTATAATGCTGTGATACATCGATCTGCTGAATTGGTACCTTAACCGCCGCGACGATGGATTCGCCGACGACACCAGGAGCTGCCTTCCATGTGCCGAGTCCGACCGATGGAATTCTGGCGCCGGTGTTTACTTTGAAAGACCTAATTTCGTCCGCCATTTCTTTTATTATCAATAAATCGCTGAATTTGCTGTACGAGGAATCGAAAACCAAACTTCTTTTCTATGATACATTCATGCATATATATGGCAACGTAGTCATCATGGTGACGTCATTGTGAATTGCGGATTGCTATTTTTTTAGATTCACAGTAATCATGTTATTATCTTTATAATAATTTGAATAAATTTTCGAACTAATGCAGTAGTCTATAAACTACTTTAGTTAGATATACCGCACTAAAAAATGGTGTGTTATTTGTTCGCTCAAGAAAGTTTGGCAAAAATTTGTGTGAGACGGTCCAACGGATCATATTTGTGAGACAGATTTATTATTTGGGTCATCCATGAAAAAGTATTACTTTTTATGCTTAGAGTATTACTTTTTATTGTGAATATCGGTAGGGTTGACCCGTGTCACAGATTAAGATCCGTGAGACGG
This sequence comes from Primulina eburnea, assembly GCF_022965805.1. Taxonomy (NCBI): domain Eukaryota; kingdom Viridiplantae; phylum Streptophyta; class Magnoliopsida; order Lamiales; family Gesneriaceae; genus Primulina; species Primulina eburnea. The sequence goes on along the minus strand of NC_133108.1, from coordinate 41,763,082 downwards.
TCTCACATGAGACCCACTCAAAAAATTACTATGAACTCTCAATTAAGTGGCATTCGAGTTGGTAGAGTAATGAGTATCTTGTTGCATCCGTAACATATTTTGTTGATTTGATGACATAAATAGGGATCCATTCGGTGTTTTTGGTTTTTCATCCAGTTTTTTCATTGCTGTTATCCGTAAACAAGTGTAGGACTAAAATTTATTTGCGTTCATTTAACAATATTTTCATATATTTCATTTTATGTTACAACACAATGTATTTAAATTTAACTTTAGAAAAGCAATATCATAAATTTCAAATATATTTTTTGCATATTTATATAATATTTCATGTTAATTGTGATGAATTTCAAGTTCACATAATAATTAAGACATTTGAAATTCATTCTATTTTTTGTAATTAATGTATAAATAAGTAAAATATAAATTTAATATTCACATAATATTTTATTATTAGCAATAAAATTATAATTGAAATATATTCCAAAATAGCTACCAATCTTTTCTCCTCCAAAATAACATATATCGAGAGTTTTTAAAAAAGATAAATATTCTAAGAAAAGAAAAAAAATTCAATAATAAAATTCTTTTGCTTAATATCAAATGACCGGACACACACATTGCTTATGAAACACACACACACACACACACACACACACATATATATATATATATAGTAGTGTGTACGCACCATAAAGTCAAATATTCCTTTTCGACGTAACTTTGAAATTAGCTCTTCACGAGATATGAACCCTAGTGCTTAACAGTTCATGCACATCAGCTGATATTTTGGCCTATATATACTTGATTAAGAAATCTTTCTAATCTCCTATGCTCTGTACTTTGAAGTTGACATTATTATTATATAGACACATTCAGTGTTCTAAAAATCTCCGCCTAAGATTGCCTAGGCGCTGGGCGGTCCAAAACCGCCTCGATTTTAGGCTAGTCAAACTTCTAGGCGCCACCATATTAATCGGTCGTCTAGGCGATTTTACAACTAAAAATCCGCCTAGACGGTTTACACTTAAAAAAATAAATTATGATAAAAATTTATTAATATATATTTATTATTACAATTTTAAATTTTATAATAATATATATTTCATATACAAACATAATATTCATGAACCACTTAATGAATTTAAGTTTTAAAAAAAACCGTCTAGACAACCGTTGCGTCTAGTCGCCTAGGCGTTATGCGGTAGGTAACCGCCCGTCTACCGCCTACCGCTTACCGCTTTTTAGAACACTGGATACATTTAGATTTTTTTGATGATTTGTTACAATTGAGTCTCGATGTCGTCTCAAACTTAAAACTACGATATATGTCACATGCATGTGATTTAAGCATAAGCTCTGTTCAGTTTTGCTCCTCTCAAATCTTGGGTTGACCCCAGCTAAAGGACATTGTTATAACCCACTTAGCGTTTACTTGTAGTAGGTCGTTCTTCATCATCTCTAAACATTCAAATCAACTATTATTGTTGTCTATCTATCAAGACTTCAATTTTTTTTTTGTAAAATAAACTAATTTATAGATTTATGATATATTAATTGTCACAAGAGGGGGTTGGGGTTGGGAATGTTAAGAACTTCACAAAATCTTGTGTTAGATAGTCTCATATGTTAATTTTCGTGAGACATATCTCTAATCCGAATCAAATCGTGAAAAAATATTTTTTTATGCAAAAAATATTACGTCACGAAACAACCTGTAAATCACGATAGCCATGTAACTGCAAGTTTCATGCAGCAAATTTGTCCGAAAAAGTGTTGACAAGAAGAATCGAATATCTCAAAGTTTATATAATATAAATTGCAGGATACGAAGAAAAATTAAAATCATGTACACTTTATTTTTCATTTATGAATTTTACAAAATACGAAGGTGTGTGGACCCATTTGGTTTTCCACGCACCAAAGATATGCGAAAACACAATAATGATCATAGCGATCATTTAAAACTTAAAAGTTTGATATATTATTATTACAATTATCATCAGGCAAGATGAATTTGCCAGCTTGCCCTCGGCTTTCTTAATGCTTGTAACAAATACTTTGTGCTCCCATATTATTGATCATGCAGCCCAAGAATTACCAGACAAGCAGTGGCGGGGAGACTGAATTCTGGATGAAACAACCCTTTTCGTCGTGTATGGTGGCGAAGAGAATTCAGGGTCTTGCCGGAAAAGCTGGACATCGGAAGTAAAAAACCGGCCCGAATCGCCAGGGAGTCTCATGTATGCAGATGAAGGAGACTCGTTCAGCCATGTTCGAATCATCCCTTGCCCTCCATTTTTGTACTGCATTATAGCTTTATACACAAAAGGGATTAGGCCCTCCATGTTTTCTTTGGGGTCAATATAAGTTCGAAGTTCTTTGGGTGAGTTGTGGCTTTGGACTTGGCTTAAAAAGAGGTGGTAGTGGTTGGGGGTGGGGTAGGGTGGAGGTTGATGACGTGGCGTAATATTTTTAGTTTGAGCTTAGCTATTTACGCCAAGATAAGGCTAATAAAATATGTTATATTTCATATCACAAATTGAAAGGCACTATAGTATTTTTTGGATTAAATGTAAATGAAATTTGATTATTTTTTATAAAATTGAATTCGAGTTTTGACCATGAACGAAAAAATCGTGTGAAATTTCTCTTGATTAGTGCGACCCGTCTTTGTTTTTTCTAGGGGGCTAAATAAATTAAAATTAATATAGTCGTCGAAGGTAGAATGATCCATGCACCTAAAATAAAAAAAGGATAAAAATAAAATTTACTCGGGGCACAACATTTGGTGCAATTATTTGAAAATTGTATGCCAACTACATTCCATCACATCTCACCAAATCTCACTAGAATATGATTGCGTGTCTTATTTTATGCATGACAACAATTGCTAACAATTTTGTTATATTTTACAATTCGAGTGATCATAGTAAGTCATAAATTTTATTGAGGTGACTAGTCCAAATTATATTGTATAATTATTTATTGACAGTGCAATGAAAATTCAAAATTCTAGAAACGTACGATTTTATATTGCTAAAAACGTGTAAGAAACTAATTTTTTTGAAGGAAAATTGCAAAATTGGTCTAGTTCTGATCTTCAGTTGTCAATTTTTTTTTTTTTTTGGTTTCATTTGTCTAGATTTAATCTCTCCTATAATCATAAAAGTTGGGTACTGCCGTTTGACGTTAACTCTAAGAAGATAAAATTTAGCTTGTACTCATTATTTATTTGAAAGTTAATCCATCCTAGTGGATACCATTTGTAATTTAGCTAAAATTACAGCTTTTTAAAAAAATTTATGTTGGAAGACATAATTTAAAATTATATTATTTTTAATTATTACACTTTTTGATATTTCGATAAATGTTCGATTTTATAAATTATATGAAGAAAATGGTAAATTTTTACTAGTTTGAAAGAGGGACGATTGCTCCACCGAGACCACTTGGATAAGATCTTGGCACATGCATGAAGAAAAGTCGTGTCAATAATACAAATTTAGTTTATATATATATATATATATATATATATATATATATATATATATATATATATATATATATATATATATATATATATATATATATGAGTAGTCTCATGTGAGACAGTCTCACGGATCTTAATCTGTGAGACGGGTCAACCCTACTTATTTTCACAATAAAAAGTAATACTCTTAGCATAAAAAGTAAAAAAATTTCATGGATGACCCAAATAAAAGACCGGTCTCACAAATATGACCCGTGAGACCATCTCACATAAGTTTTTGCCATATATATATATATATATATATATTTTTTGAGTTAGCTGACATGTAATTTTCTTCTAGAGCGCACGAAGTAGCGATGCATCACCTCATGTTAATTATGAAGAAATATTTGTATCCACGGAGAAGCCATATCTTTTGTTGATGATTCCTTGTATATGAAGTTTGTTTAAAATGGCTAAATTTAAAATTATTTTGTTGATACAGCTGAACCACAGCCCCTAAAAATAATTTGATTATTTTGGTGGACATTAATTTTTGCCTTAGAGAAGAAATATTAAGACAATGAGTTTCCACCAAATGACCTTTACTAACATCACGATTAAGTCTTATTCAAAAATAAGTATGTGGTCTGTGTGAGATGTTTCCGAACGAATCTTTATCTGTGAGATGGGTCATCCTACCGATATTCATAATAAAAGTAATACTCTTGCATAAAAAATAATATTGTTTCATGGATGACCTCAAATAAGAGTTCTGTCTAACAAAATACGACCCGTGAGAACGTCTAACACAAGTTTTTGCTATTCAAATATATTTGCGGCAAACACATACTATTTAGATTCCTAGACCTAACTTACCAAAATCCAGAACATTACCATATTTACAAAAAATTGCATGTTAGCCATTAAGTCGATAGTTTGTCAGTAACTGTAAGTTGATTTTCAGTAACTTTTGACTTTTTTGTCCGAACCATAATCATCGATATGTTTATTTGAGATACTTCTTCGTATCCTGTATACATTTTAACAAATATACATAAAAAATAAAAAGAAACACAAATAAATTCACCTTATTTGAAGTCATTGGGTCGTATTTTTTTTTTTTTCTCATTTTTTATCAAAATTTATTTTTGATAGAGCTTATTTCTTTATGTGTCACATAGATAATCAGTCATAAATCATATTGATAATTAGTGATTTCGGAAACTAATGGCCAAAACAAAGAAAAGTCTAAGTTACAATGAAAATTTTGACATGACTAAAACTCAAAACATAACAATTTATGTTGAAAAAGTGTCATAAACATATTTTCAAAGATAATTTTGAATGTCTTAAGATTATACCCACTCCATTAAGTTTAATTTACTAATGAATAAATGATGTAATTTCTTGCGTAACAAACCACATGCATATGCGATCAAACTTCAAAGAACAAAAGAATTATCAATAATTTAATTATATATACTTTTTTTTTACCCCAACTGAGATTATTAAAGTCATGATCTTCTCAAAACAGTCGAGACAAAAAAATTTCTGAATTGAACAGACATGAATGATGTCACAGATTCTTCAGCTCCAGCCAAAGACCACTCCTCTAGTATATTGTTTTCATTATAATTAACAACAACAATTTTATTCTATTTTACAAGAATACTTGTATTATCTTTTATGTTAGGTAGATTGATCATTAACTTCATCTAATATTTAATAATAAAAGTTGTTGCTTAATTTAGTGCAGTTCATGCCTATGTTATTTCGTAACTAACTAATCAATCAATTTAATGTAAAAATTCAATCCCGAATGGTCCGATTAGTATTTGACTTCGTGTGCGATTGATAAAATATCCGAAAGCGCAAACACACAACTTCTCAGAAAATTCTTCGGGAAAAAAGAAGTTTAAAAGCGAAAACTATAAGTAAAGCAACAAAAATTAAACACGATCGAGCTTTATCGAGCTAGATGGTCGTTGAGCTTGATCTAGTCGACTTGATGGGAAATGGCAACAAATTAATGAGCCTCACATGCCACAAAGTTTTCCATTGGAGTATAGGGATTTCAAAACTTTAAAGTTGTTATATGGATTTGGATATATTTGGAATTGAATAGTTTTAAATCCAACCTAATTTTTTTTATAAAAAAATTAGTGTCATTTAAAGTCCAAATTCTCAAAATATCTCCTCCACGTGAACTTTTCTCAAAAGCAAAAATTTGTGTGAGACGGTCTCACGTGTCGTATTTGTAAGACGGATCTCTTATTTAGATCACCTACAAAAGAGTATTACTTTTTATGATAAGAGTATTACTTTTTATTGTGAATATGAGTTAGACCAGTCTCACAAATTATGATCCGTGAGACGGTCTCACATGAGAATCACTCTTTCTCAAAAATGAATATTCAAGAAGGATAAAATAGATATCATATTTGTATAATCAATTTCCTTGTATAATAATTTTAAGAGCTTAAATCTTTCTCCCTAGGCGTACATTTTATCCAAATACTCCATCAAGATCTGATCGATTTCAAATAATAAATTCGGAATAACGGAATTCCGATGATTCAGTCGGGTAAGAATTTGAAATCCAAGATTGTGAAAAATAACTAATAATAGTGTTGAAGTACAATAATTGTATTTGCTTGGAAAAAAAATGAAGCGCGTCGTCTGAGGTGTTGTAAGATTTAAAAATTTGGCAAAAACTTGTGTGAGACGGTTTCACGGGTCGTATCTGTAAGACAGATCTCTTATTTGAGTCATGCATGAAAAAGTATTACTTTTTATGCTAAAAATATTACTTTTTATTGTGAATATAGGTAGGGGTTGACTCGTCTCACAGGTTAAGATCCGTGAGACGATCTCACATGAGATCAACTCTAAAAATTTTGAGCTGTACCGCTACCATCATCTATCATATTTAGTAAAGCAACAAATAATTGGTTCTACAACTAGTGTCAAAGCTAATATCAGATATTCAATTATCATTGATGGTAAGAAGTGCGATTATTGAAAGTGAGATCATTAATGTGTGATAATTGTCCTTACTGAGAGAATAATCGAAACGCGGCGCGTTCGGTCTTAGTAACCGAAGATCGAAAGATGATATTTAGTAAATCAACATATAAATATGATATTATAAATGGTTTATAACCGAAGATCGGAAGATGAATGAATTTATATATTATTATATACTCAAACCTTTACTTTCTGTGCGACTTTAAAAGATATAATTGTGATGTATGGGCCCGAAAGGGAGAACAGGTTATGTATTTGGGCCTTGGTCAAGCAGTTACGAATCGGTCCTTTGGGCTTTGTATTTGGAACGTGGGCCTTTAGTAGTTCCCTCTTTGATAGTTCTCGATTTACTTTGGACTCCCTTCTCTTTTGGGTACTTAGTCCCAGGCCCGTTTTAGAAAGTGTTTAGCTGACCGTTTGTCATTAATAAATCATAATCCACATTTATAATATCTATATTATTATTATTATTATTATTATTATTATTATTATATTATTAAGTTTGAGACACATAGAATAACTATCTTTTGATGTTATGATCTATTTTAATAGTTATATATATTAATAAATTTCTAAAATTTTAAAGTAATTCATTGTAGTTAAGTGGATACAGTATTTATTTACTAAACATTAAGTTATATGTTCAATTCTTACTTGAGTTTTATTTTCTATTTACTTCTTAAATTCATATATCAAAATAATAATATTGTCCTCATTACTTTTTATTATTACATTTTGATTCTCAGTTTAAATATAAATCAAATGAATTAAAAAACATATTGTACAAGCACGTAACATGTACATTGGTGCGCTAGTGTATTTATTTTAGTTTTTTTTTGTTTTTTTTTTTACGAGAGTGCGCTAGTGTATATTAATAGTAGTACTTGGTATTTTTTAATTATTATTTAATCCCTGAATTTTTATATAATATTGTCATATTTTATTGGACAAGTGTCCCTCAGTCCCATTCAGTCTCCTTCTTCACATTTTATTTAAAACATTGAGAGAGACATTTAATTAAATTTTTTTTATATAATATTCGTTTCTTAACCATAAAATCAACGTTTAGTCCTAATTTTTACTTTTACCAGTCATATATTAAGGCATTAACTTTCTCCCATTTAACGGGGAGACGAGGATTAAACGTAAAAAAATTCCCCCACACTCATCCCATGTAATAATTAAAAAATACAATATTTTAGTTATTATGTCTATTGGAATGAATATTATTTTTATTAGTGAATTTTTAACATCTATCCCACTGTTTCAAAAGAATTTTTATTTTTATTTTGTATTAGAGGTACAAAAGAATTTCTTTTTCAAAAAATAATTCTATTAATTTTATGTTCTTCTATAATCTAATTTGTCAGTTTATTGCGATTCCATGAAATTTTTTCGATGAAAGCAAAGAAAATGAAGAACTTTTTAAATGATAACGTACGTATCACTAATAACTTTTAGTTGTTACACATTAGTGATAAAAATATATAGGAGTTGCATATATGAACTCGGTCAATCTTTCAGCTCGAGCTAATATTTTGTTTTGAATTAAGTCCAACTCTTAATCTTTACATGATATCAGAGCCCAAATTTCATCATTATATGTTGAGCTGCCAATAGTTGGATCACTCGTTGTTTTGTAAATTACATGCTTCAAATGCTCATTCCTGAACTTGAGATAGGTGTGTTAGTTGTCTCACATCGTTTGGATAAAAATTCCCGAAAGTTACATATATGAACTTGAACAATGCTCTTCTATCTAACTTCACACACAACTACTGACGCCTCAAAATTTTGTCTTATTTAGCAAGAAACAGGCTATAAAATAAATATTGGTAAATTAACGTTTTTAAAAAAAAGGTAGATTAATGGTTGAAAAATAAGAAACGATTGATTTTAACTTTTCATTAACTTTTTATATCGTCACTGTTGCAAATTTTAACGTGATACTTGACGATTAATAATCATATTATTAATTTTCCATTTCAAAATTTATGTAAATTTTTTTAAAAAATGTATCTTATCGTTGAAAATTTTAAAATATTTCACCGTTACCAAAATTTTTATATTTCCCGGCCAAGAGGGAAGCCGGGTATATATATATATATATATATATATATATATATATATATATATATACATATATTTTCATGACAATTTTCTTCATAAAACAATGTATTAAAATTTTATTTGTAATTTTAACTAAAATGAATCTTTACCCTGGTGTTTTGGGAAAAATTCTAAATTTTTTGATCATATAAATTAATTGCAATTAATTGATTAAATTATAGGTTCCATCTAAATACATTTATTGTTTTTATTATACATATTAAAATAGGGGATCAATATAAAAACTATTTTTTATGCTCATAATATATATACCGACAGTTTTCTTTTCAAAATTTTAAAATTATTGGATGTTGATTAGGTAAGTTGATAGCATTAAAATCTGGACAAACTAATGTTAGAATATGATATAATCTAGAGTAATTGTTAAACGGTGAGTTCCCATCAAGACAATAACACAAAATAATATTTATATTAACAATTCCTTGTAAAATAAATTAACCGTTGATTCGTTAAGAAAACAACATTAAGATTTTTAATGTTTTTATTAGCTGACATTGTAGAGTTAGCCCGTTACGTATGATAGTTGCTAGAACATTATCTAATATCCAGCTATTATAATCACAACTGAAAATGAAAATGAAGATAACTTTGTTTTTAATCAAATCTTACAAGTTGTTTAATAATATAGGTTGAGATGTTAGAAGAGTGATCGAAAATCGTAAACGTCATTCTTGATTGTTGCACGGTTTTTAACATTGGAGTTGATCTCTGTCCAGGGCCGGACCTTTTATGAGGCCAAAGAGGCCACCATCTCAGGTCCCGGTCCTTGAGGGGTCCAACATATATATTTTAAGTTGATGATCTGTTGAAATAATTTTTTTACACCCCATATTAAATAAAAAGAAGAGTAATCTGATTAGTTTTTGTTTATAGTTGATCAAACTCGATTTTTTCTTCAAATTCTGTTTGAACAATTTAAATAATATTGAGAGACTTTGTGACATTTGTTAATTTTGGTGAAGTTAACAAGTTAGTCTTTAACTATCTTGATAAAGTATTGTATATAACTTCAACAATTTTTTTAAGATGCTACAGTATTTGACAAAACTGAATGATTCATTCTTAAATACTATATTATCTATAAGATTTTGTTAACTGTCCTATTAATAGTTGCATAAGTAGAAAGAAGCTTGTTAGTTATTATCTTTGATCAATAATGTCACAAAATAGACTAAATGAGCTAGCTATGCTGTTAGTTGACAAATAAATGATCGAAACCTGGATTATACAAATTTGATATATAATTTTTTCCTCTAAAATAGCTAGACAATTATTATTTATGTAATTATTTCAAATATTTATTGACTTGTTTTTTGTGTAATATATTGTTTTTGTGTATTTATTATCTGCTAACTGAATTTTAGCATTATTTATAGAAACAAAATAACTCATTTTTAAATTTTCGCTTTAGGCCTCATCGAACACAGGTACAACTCTGTCTCTGTCTATATGAAAAACCGATCCTAACACTATTTTTTGTGAGTGCATAATATTATCTCCGTCTACAAGTATCATATGATCATTGAAATTTTAGAAAACATCCTTGATCCACGTCTACATTAAAATTTCATAAAACTACATTTTATAATCATACTTTATTAATCATCTATTCGATAAACATTAATTCTATTTCGCATTTGTAAATCAATTGGTCAATCTTTCATATTTGGTCTTTTTTTTGTGAAAAAAACAGAAAATAATGTTTTTTTTGGGTGCATGAAATTTTTATTTATTATAAACAAGTTGAGAATGAAGACATTCGTGTAAAGTAGAATGTCCTAATAAAGACAAAATAAACCATGAATTATTTAGGCACTTAGAATAATAGGTAAAAAAATTAGCATCCATTAATTGCGTCTTACTCTTCGGACTGTCGCGTGTACTTCAAAACCAATCTTCCTTCAGATTTTCTTCTTCTTAATTTTGTAATTTTTCCACATAATTTTTGTAGTTGGAGAAAATACATGTTTGTGGTGATATAATTTAAAATATTTTCAAGGAGATATTGGTAATGATTCCTCTGGCATTACGACCTTTACCACAATGATGTTGTCCGTAGATCAAATTATTTCGTGGATTGAATTTCCCTTGACTAAAAACTCGATTATGAAAAGAAAAATATAATTTTTGAAACATGGGTCGTGAGATATTTCCACATCAACATGCAAGAGCACGAAACTATGAAAAATGACAGTTTAAGCTAAGCGACATATTTCATGAAGGAATTAGACCCGAATTTATGGACAAAATACTTAGAATGGAACATATATATTACATTTAATACTATATAAATTTAGAGTAGGTAAGACGAGTCAATCCTGCTCATATTTACAATAAAAAAATAACCCTTTTAGCATAACAAATAATACATTTTCATGGATTATCCAAATAAAATATCAATCTAACAAAATTAACATGTAATACAGTTTCACAAGAGTATTTGTGATAAATTTATTTTTAAAAAAACATGGAGATATATATATTTTAATCTGAATAATGCTAAAATAATAATAATCAGAATATGTGTAAATCTTGAATTCATTTGGTCAACAACAACAGCATTTGCGAACACTCAATATCCAAAAGATTCTCTTCAGTCATGCCAGTGGCATTCTCAATTTGACTGCCAAATCTTGTAATTTAGGGCCTTTGCTGGCTTCGAATTTTATACAATATATCTAATTAATATTATATATAATAATTCAAATAAAAATTAAATACTTGTCGAATGGCCTTCCAATAAACGCACATGAGGCATATGAGGTCATAACTCATAATGCGTTTCTTTGGCATGTGATTTCCAATGGGACGTCTCCACAAGTTATTTATATATAGACTGTAAAGTTTATCGAATTTTCTGGAAAATTCTACGTAGAATGAATACACTTTGATTTGTTATATATTATAGTTGGATTATTGGAAATTATAAAGTGATTTTTTCTCGAAAAATAACGTTCTTCGTCCCATTACTCGTTATAAATTTGATTTGGATGGTCAAATTTACGTCTTAGTACAATAACTCGACTTATTTTATATTTTTAATTTTTATATTTGTTGGTTCTAACATGACGTTAAACATGTCAGTAATAACTCACGTTATGTTGCCACTCCAGCAAAATATACAAAAGTGTAAAATAAGCAAAATTATTTCATAAGATCTAATTATTTATCTTATTAGAAGACGAATATCCAACTTAGGCTTTTCTGCATACTTCTCAACTATATATCTGCGAGATCTACACGACCAATTCTACTCTATTATCTTTTCTGCATATTTCTCAACTAAGTACTGCGTAAAAATCTCACATATATATATATATCTTGCATATGTAGTGTACTATGTGTACGAATATATGGTTAGAGTTTATAACTCATCAATAGATGATATTCACAATCGAATTGAGATAGATAATAATACAAATTTAGGGTGAATTAGATCGGATATGTAATGTATATTGCGACGCCCGGAACCGAAGAGGAATGGGGTGATTATCGGTCTCATAAGATTACACGGACAATGAGCGGCTCTTGACTAAGGGATGCTCTTGAAGAATTACTGATCTCTACATGGGTAAATTTTGAAAGAGTGAAAGCAATGTGTATAAAAGGGATTACTAGATTCTTCACAACATTCACAATCACGAACTCAAATCCATCCCATATCAAATTCATATTCCTACTAATTGGCACGTCAAATTCGCCTTTTACGTATGAATAACATCCAACACCAACCAAACGAAATTCAAATCAAGACATGATGCAATCCACATGTACAATCCTAGTTTGTGTCCAATTTCCATGCAATGCCCCATTGCAATATCAAGTGTCTAATTTTAGGTCCCACCCTCCCCTTAATAAAACTTCAAATACTCACAAAAATACAAAGATTCATTAGCTACATGAAACGGCCAAAGTTAGATTGGCTACCATCCACGCCTATCTCGTCAAAAATCTGCTCATTTTCAGCTAATCATTTCTTCATTATGAATTCCTCCTAGATACCTATGTAAACTAGTTATCTTCTCAGTTACTCAGACTTAGATTTGTCATCATTCTTCATTCATTACAACCTTATTTTTGTTTCCTACGAACCCAAGATTAATCACTAGCTTCCTTAGCCTTTTAGCTGGGTCTTCTTCTTGTTCTTCTCTAACGGAAGAATCAAGAAGATATTTGATGTGGGTTAAAACTACACCGGATTCAAATCCTCAAATTATTCCGTCGGCGGCCATGAATTCGCACGGTGATTCGTGGGAAGAGCAGGCTTTTGCATTTGATGCAGCTGGAACACTTGGAGGGTGTGTTTGGCCACCGAGATCTTATCCTTGCAGCTTTTGCAGGAGAGAGTTTAGGTCAGCTCAAGCTCTAGGAGGCCATATGAATGTTCACAGAAGAGAAAGGGCTAGATTGAAACAATCTCCAACTATTTCTTCAAGCAACGATCAAGTTTCTGCTAATTTCACATCTCAAATCTGTTCTCTGTTGTACAAAAACCCTAACCCTGAAATTTCTGATGACCCAAGAAAAATCAGTATTGGGGCTGCATCACCTCCTGCTACAAAAGATACATCATCCCTTTGCTTCTCTTCCCCTATATTCCAGCAAAATTTGAAGAATACCACGGTTTCATCTACTGTTCCCTCTTGGTCAAGCTTTGTTACAGATAAAAAAGATCATGTTTTGGATTCGATCAAGAACCAAGAAAAGAAATCAGCTTTCATAATCGAGCCAAATTCTACAGAAGATTGTTCTACTGTGGATTTGTCAGTGAGTTTGGATTTGGAAGTTTGTGGAACATATGTGAATGGATCAAATGATGAAAAAGTTGGCGGTTGTAAGAGGAAGAGAATTGAATCCAAGCCCTTGAGTTTCTTCCAACAATCGAGTACTAAAGAGGGTAGATTTCAAACAGATGTATTTAAACTGCATTCGGCTTCGGTAGAGGAATTGGATCTCGAGTTAAGGCTGGGTGATGCTCCAAAGGTGAAGTAATTAGCTGCAAATTAATTGGTTTTGTTTTTAACCAAAGAATTACATACCTTGTCTTAAATTGTATTGTTCATTTCAGCCGAAATTAAGATGACAGAAGATTTCCTCTAAACTCGATCTTATATATTAGTTGATTATAAGGGATGCAGATGGCATCTTCATCCTGTTCAATATTTTGTGTTTCTCCCTGTGAATCGACTATTTCATTCGAATTTTACGCGTTATGTTTTTGAAAAAATACATATATCAAAATTTCTCCATCGAATATATACTTGAATTAAGTTACATTTGGTCGGGCAAATTCCTGTACTCTCCCGTGGCTGCAAGATGAGAAAAAAATCACGAGCTTTAATTTATCCCTTTAATCAAAGGCGACGCATACCTGAATTATTTTGAAGTCATTTTCCATCTCCGTCCCCAAGAAAATATGAGAAACGATATATTGTACGCACTCTTTTCTCAAAGGTATACTAAGTATCAGGGATTTACTTTTATTAAGGTTCTGTTTGGATGGGTGGATTTCAAATATATTCAAATGTATTTTTGTAGTTTTAGAGAAGCGAGACATAAATTTCAAATTCACACATTCCATATTTATATAGTTTTTCAGGTTATTTATGTTATATTTCAAGTTCATCCAATAAAAACATTTGAAATTTATTCTACTTTGTGTAACTAATTATCTATAAATAAACAAAATATGCATTTAAGATTTCATTCATTGTTTCATTATTAACAAAAAATGTAATCGAAATCAATGAGATTTCAAATACATCCATCCAAATGCAACCTGAATGCTTCACTCATTAGAAATACATAGAAATTGTCGGTGAGAATAGAGATGAGATTGAATATCATATCTAATACCGTATACATCCATCCAAATGCAACCTGAATGTTTCACTCATTAGAAAATGTTTCACTCATTAGAAATACATAGAAATTGTCAGTGAGATAGAGATGAGATTGAATATCATATTTAATACTGTAAAGAAGTTCTAATTGTATATGTTAAGATAAAAATTGAGTTTAGGAAATCTAATTCCTCATCCCAAGAGTCTCGGCATCGAGATATTCTTGTGCTATGATTCGATTAGAGTAAGAGCAATTTTTTTTTTCAGTAGTTTATTAAATTGCTTGTTGACTCGTGGGCTCTAAGTTAAGTTGGCAGAATATAATTTTGAATGTACATATTTGGATTTAAGGGGATAACGGAATGGAAGGAATTGAAGATCCTTAATGGATTTACAATGATGTTTTTGTTAAAATTTATCCAAATGACCCTAAAAAAAGCCTAATGATGTGCTAGATTTGAGTTTATAATCATCATTTTGTTCTATTTAGGCAAAGTCAATTTTTTGGACGAACGGATCCTAAATCCAGGTACATCAAATCCATTGAGCCAAACAAACTGATTAAATTCTGTTCCTATCGAACTTGGTAGATTTTGAGTTATTAAGATTGAATTATATATTGATCTTGGAAAAGCCATCTCTAGAGCTTATTGTGCAGTTGCGTCAGCTTGGGCCTGGGGTTCGGGCCCTGGACGTGACAGACAAGTATAAGAGACAATCACCGGCATGGATACGGAGAAATATGTGTTATACATGGCAAAGTTCTACGTAGATTAGAGCCACATCTTGAACCTGCGAGACAAAATGCTACATCACAATCGAGAGTCACCTTTGAGCCTGTATGAACCATCCCTAAATTTTAGGTGCTGGTGGACTGAGGGGCATGCTGCGATAAGGACGTCGCGTTCTGAAAGAAGGGTGATTCTGATACTTTTTTCCTACATTGATTGAAAATAAAAATATTTTAATGCTTTATAAGGGCTTATAATAAACCCTTGTTAACATTTTCGTAAAAACGAAAACGAATACGAAATAATTTCTATAAGGACCTATCGTACAACGGGCTTGAATCAGAGTGTGATGGGTAAACATACATCATGGATTGAAGTAATTGAGATACCCCAGTGACATTCTAAAATCAAAGCAATATTAATATATATAAAATAAACATGCACAGACAGATTGGTTATTGAATATTGAAGTACAAGTAATAAGTCAGATACAACACAACATGGATTCCCTTTATCTTTGTATTATTATCACCAAATCTGTTTGTAGCAAAGCATAAATCCATGCAGTTGTCGTCCCATCTTTCACTTTTCTTCTTTCTGTAATTTCTCAATGCTTCCAAAAATTTGCCACCAACTAAAAGGAATCAATCCATTAATTAAGTATTCTAACCATACCCTTTTCTATTCGATAACAGAATATTGTTGCATCACTGAGTCTCAAGGGTTAATTAATTAGGCGTCTTTTGTTCTTTCTCCATGCATTATTTCTTTTTTTATTTCATTTCCTGAGTAGATAGATAAATAAATAAATAAATAAAAAGTATATTAATGAATATTAATTATTGAGCAAGAATGTGGAATATTCTGTAATTATATTAATTAGTAACAAATATTCTTAGCCCTGATGTAGAAATAATAATAGCTAAATATCTTACATGATTTTTAACTTTCTTTTCTCTTTTAAGTTGGTAACGTGTCTTATAAAATTTCTCAAGCTTTATATTCAATGTTTGTATCACAAAACATTGAATACACACAACACACAATATGAATAAATTTTAAATTCAACAAAAAAAATATTCTAATCACATAATTATTTTTAATTACATCAAAATTATAAAAACCATTGTTTATAGTGAATTAACACAGAAAATATTATTCAAAGAAAAAAAATAATTTATGCACAGATAATGAGTATTGTACACGATTACTAGTATACGTCTATGACGCGTCTCCTTACAAGTTATATCCCTCACCACAATTTCAAATATTTTTGCTAGTTTCGATTTTATATTCTTTGCTATATATCCCAATTATTGATGAGTATTTGGGTTTAATAAACTTATGGAATATCGATCTTTCATTGACAGCATATAACATTGACAGCATATAACAAATACTCGATCGATAAATAGCAACCACGCAGATGCCTTGATTTGGAACATAGAAACAGACATTTTGCTTTGATATTAACGAAGATGAGTGTAAGTAAATGTTTAATGCAATTACGTACTTATTGTTTGTCTTCTTTAGGAATTTAATGAGAATTAACTATTTTCTGACGAAATGCAGAAAAATTTTATTAATTAAGTGAAGTTGAAGCAAAGGATCAGATCAGTAGTGCACATGGGAGCTTCAGATATGTCTGTTTACAGAGGAATTTAGTGAAAGCAATATGTATATGTACGTGTGTATAGACACACACATAATTTTGATAAATTGGACACCCACGATGCGTACTCATGTAAGAACAGATGATGTGACACTCACCTATTGGATGTGTAATTTTTCCATGTTTCATTACATATAATAGATGAGTGTCCATATATATATATATATATATATATATATATATATATATGTATATATATATACTCTTTGTAGAGCATTTGTCAGTTCCAAGAATTCAATTAAAATATGGAGAATTAGAGGAATTGTAATTAATATCGATTCCAGAAGTTAGCAGCTTGCGGGAAGTAGTTTATTTAGTATAGAGTAATTTGAAAGGTATGTGTATATTTAATGTACCCACAGCGATACGAGATCTTGACTCCCGTGATCATTATCTATTATTTATTGGCTTGAATAGACTAATTAATCACACTGTATATATATATGATCAAAAGAGTATTCGTCCAAGATTAAATAAAACAATATATATTGTAATAACATTAAATAATAAACAGATAATAAGGACGGAATTAAAGTTTGATATTTTTGACTTTGGTCTAACTCAATTTAGATAAATCTTTTAAAAGACACTGACTCCAAAATTCGAAAATCTAACAAAGAATATAATTTAAATAGCCTACGCAAAGGTTTCTAATTACCATCTGCTGTTTGAAAAAAGAAACGGAACTTTATGTTCTAAAATAAATGTTGCAAGAATCAAGAAAAAACGTATCGGTATATAACATGAAACAAAATAAAATAATAAAGAGTATGTCTTTTGTGAGGCGGTCTCACGAATCTTTATATTTGAGACGAGTCAACCTTACCGATATTCACAATAAAAAGTAATACTCTTAGCATAAAAAGTAATATTTTTCATGGATGACTCAAATAAGATATCCGCCTCACAAAATACGACACGTGAGACTATCTCACACAAGTTTTTGTCAATAATATAATACGATGTAATAATATATGTCTAACGGCAGAACTTACAGACCAATTTATAATATAAGATTCAGAAATTTATGGCAAGAAAAATTATAGTCTCACCGTTGGGTATAAAAATAAAGGAATGTTAAATTGAGACCTAGACATTTCATATTGAGAAACAATTTAGCTGCAAGCTCTTTGCAATTAACGAGCCGGCACACTTTTGTAGATAAATCATTCAAGATAATGGACCTGGAAGAAATTAAATGACCCAAGTCCAATAGCTATTTACAAGGGAATTAAAATTTAAAGCCCATGTAATCAAATTATATGATATGTAATTTTTTTTATATGTAAAATATAAATTATCACAAATTAAATAGGAATTAAAGAGATGTTCTTCTACACATATACTTGTCAAATTGGGTTAGGCCCGTCGGGTCGGCCCGCCCCGCTATAAAAATTGAGCGGGTTGGGTTGATAAAATAGCAGCCCGTCTGGAGGCGGGCCAAATGGGTTGAGCCCGTTTGGGTTGCGGGCCAAGACAGGTTGGGCCCAAACGGGGCGGGCTGGCCCGCCAAAGCCCGCCAAATTAATGTAGAATTATACATTTTTAAGTTTTATATAAAAATTGGAATAAGTCTCATGCGCCTCCATCACTCTCTTATCTTATTTATTTTTTATTTTTCTCATGGGCCTCGCCTCCATCACTCACTCTGGTAAAATCTGAATCTCTGTAAATTTTATTCATGAATCTAAAAATAAATTTTAAGCATAGCAGGTGTTTGTGAACCCAATAGCGGTTTCGTTTGAAATCCGACGAGTTGCAGTGAAATTTTTTGGACTCGATGGAGGTTTGCTAATTATGTGTATTGTTGAACACATAATATTTTATAAAATTTACAATTGTCTCTTTCCTTGACTTTATGTTCTCTTCCATGTCTCAATTTTCATGTTTGGTTTAATCAGTTTGCTTTTTATGGATCATGTTGTATGCTTTCTTAATTTCTTATTTCAATGTTTTTAAGTATTTTATGAAACTATTTGATTGAAATATATTTTTCTTCAATGTTTACTGCGATAATGTTTAGCCTTTTTTTATTTAAAAAAAAATAAATGGGTCGGTCCGCCTAACCCGCGGCCCAAGGTGGGTTGGGTTGGGTTGGCCATTTAGAGGCCCGCCAAAATGCGGGCCGGCCCGCCCCGCCCCGCCTAATGGCGGGTTGCGGCGGGTGGCGGGTCGGCCCGTCCCGCCAGCCCGTTTTGACATGTCTATCTACACATGCATAGTAACGTCATGTACGTGGGCTGAACTGAAGGGAGAAAGTAGAAAATGTAAGTATAATTATTTTCTTAAAACTAAAAAGCAATTAAAATTTAATTTTTTTTAAACATAATCACCTTACACTCCTAAATAAAATAGTTAATAATGTATATATATTGATACTCACTGAGAATTTAGGGTACAATTCAGCAAGTGACACTATTTCAGACGCAAACTTCGAATTTTCCCATAGGATAAAGGAAGAGCAGCTAATGATGCTGCAGAAAAAACAATATAGTGAATATTCATGAGTTAGACACTCAAACCTGATATTTATAGGAGAATACATGAGCATATAATAAGCCTTCAACCTTGGCTAGAGATGGGCCGGAGCCCATGATCCGGTGTTGGCTGGATTTGGATGGGCTCATTCATGGGATATATATATAATCGTTACATAATAATCTTACTTCATAATAATCATTAAATAATTCTACTCGATGATGAACAAATAATCGGCCAGCGTAACATGACATTCGGAACATTTATGTTGACACTTTTTTGTTTGTTCTTCGACTTTAGATAAGGACGGTGAAATTTATTTGTTTGGGTAAACGCTATTGGACTTGGTTCACATGCTGATCGGACCATTTGAAACATCATTGAACCGTTCCGAGCCACTACGGTTTCGATTTTCTACAAAAATACATTCGTGTGAAGTAAGTACATCTTTAACGTGACCACAGCGACGTGCATGCGCAAGCGAGGCTCAAGCTCGGTCACGAGTTCTCTAAAGGCTTATGTCTCACTATTAATTATGAGATGTCAACAATCACTTATCTAATCTTTAATATCTTGAAATACTATATAATTAAGACTAATCTTATTTTTTAATACATGAAAATTTTCCCCAAATTAGAATTCCAACTGAAAATTTTTCATATATTCAAAATTATAAATACAATAAAATTAAATTTGTTGTGTCTTGGAAAGCTGTCCCCACTCACGAAGGACCAATAGCGAATCCAGCAAGACAGATACACACCCATAACCCTCCACAACTTGCCATTGGGCAGGACGGGTCATTTGGCCAACCCACCATTTGACTGCTCAGGAAATTACGTTATGGATTTACGGTGGTATATTTATTTTTTTAATAAAAGTTGTGAATTTTTTTGTATTATTTACTTTCTATAGGATATAAATATGTTAAATCAAGAATTTAAAATTTTATTAATATTTTTCATAAAAATTTATTATTTATGAAATTAAATTTTTGATTAATTATAATGATTTATTTATTTTTATTTTTATGGGCCAATACGCTAGCCGGCCTGTCTAATCCACAACCCACTTTAAGTTGGATTTGGTTGGAGATTTTCAGTCCATAAGGATGGCGTCTCACCCCACCCCGCCAAATGACGAGTAGTCATGGGTTGACTCGTTTGACAGTTATACCTAAAACTACCGCCCTTATATCAAAAAAATTATATTTGTGGTCACGTAGCTTGAACATTTTCATTTTTGGTGATATAAGACACGTCAGCAAAGTCGGCAATTTTTGATGTCACATAATTATTATTCAAAGACACGTCATCGTTTCCCCGAGCCACGTCATCATCGAGTTGAAAAAAAACTAAAATAAAAGGTGTAAATTAGTATACCAAAACTGTACGTTGAGCAATAACAGGACAAGAAAATAAAAAAATATGAAAATTATAATATTGAAAAAATAATTTTCTCATGACTAACTAATATCAATATTCCATGTAGCAGCTTGAAATTAACTCGCTATATAGCAGCTTGAAAAACATGCAAATTCACTCACTATATAGCAAGCTTGAAAATTAAAACAATAATTTTCCACATTACCAAGACAAAATGGTAGTCATTATATCCAACAATAGTTTTAAAACTTGCTAAGAAAGGTGATAAATGTTAATAGGATGGTACTAAGCAATTTTCATATTTTCTATATTTATGTTTAAATTAATGATAGCATTTCTACGATTTTAATAAAAGGCACTCACATTTAATACATTAATTGTGTTTCAGTTTTTAATGAAATTATAAATGGAGATTATAGATCTATGCAAATACTAAAATCAATTCCGACCAGAGATTTTAAGGAAAAGCGATCAAGATTTATCGAAAATCAGCTCCATTATCCAAAATTTTCAATTTATTCGCATGATCAAGCGTATAAGATCAGTTTAACTAGTTGATAAATATTCAGAGATTCGAAAGATTTCGGTTGGATTTCAATTCTTCTCCAGATTTTGCGAAACTCTTTCCAAATTTTAAGGGGCCGATAAAATTATGCATTCTTCGGAAACCAAAGCTGGAGAATCATTAAAACCCTGGAAGAATCTCATTTCTCCACTCTCCAATTTCATTTTCATCAGCCCCATTTTCATGAAAGGCCTTCTAGCAATCTGCTTCTTCACTGCATTTTCCATCTGTTGCTTCTCCGTATTGCCCAGCTGGAAACCGCCTGTCCCATGCCCGGAATGCGATCGAATTCTGATATACGAATCTCACCACGAATCCATCAACAGCGGACCCGAAGAAAAAACAAACTTTTCCCACGTTCTCTTCGGCATCGGTGGCTCAGCTGCGACATGGAGCACGCGCCGCCAATACTGTGAACTCTGGTGGAGACCAGGCACTCACCGCGGCTTCGTATGGCTCGACAAGAAACCCGCGAAGGGAGACGGGCCGTGGCTCGCAACTTCTCCGCCTTATAAAGTCTCCGCGGACACGACCCGGTTCAAGTACACGTGTTCGTACGGCACCCGGTCGGCCGTGCGCATCGCGCGTATAATTAAAGAGAGCTTCGAGTTAGGATTAGACAATGTGAGGTGGTTTGTCATGGGAGACGATGACACAGTCTTTTTTACAGAGAATTTGGTGAATGTACTGAATAAATATGATCATAATCAAATGTATTATATCGGTGGCAACTCCGAGAGTGTCGAGCAAGATTTGACGCATTCTTATACAATGGGGTACGGCGGTGGCGGGTTCGCCGTGAGCTACCCCTTGGCGGCGGCGCTGGTGAGGATCTTGGACGGATGCATTGATAGATATGCTGATTTTTACGGGTCTGATCAGAAGATTGGGGGCTGCATGAGTGAGATTGGGGTGCCATTAACCAAAGAAGACGGTTTCCATCAGGTAATCTTTGATCCTCCTTGAATTACAGAGATGCTATTTTCAGTTTTTGTTCCGATCAATTGATCTTGTTTAGATAATCATTTTTAAAAAATGGAAATCTCATTTCGTAATGTATAGAATTATCTTACAATTTAATTTGTTTGGCAAATCTTATCTTACTTATTTTATATATTTTATACTTTATGTATCAAATCAAATGTGATAAATGAAACACCTAAAAAACAGCAGATTTTCTTCTTTTCAAAATTATTATTGATTATGTTATCCACGTAAGATCTTCTGTATTGCAAATATCACAAGGTCTTGGGGTCACATTAATATTTTTTAGAGCACGGGAGTTTCAAATATTAAATGAAGTAATCTCTTTCATGGATTTTAATGCACAAAACTAATATGAGTGAGGATTTCTAAATTGCAACATTAATGCTATAATACTTTTTATGTTATTGTTATATATGTTACGTAGCTAATTAATTAATGGTCTGATTTTTACATTATAGTCAAATCACATTTGATGCATCATAACAGTTGGTTGATGTAATAGTTCGAATGATAAAAATTTAGTACTCGTTAATTTTTGTTTTTTTTAGTACTTAGCATTGAATAATCTTAACGAACAAAATTAAGAGTGGAATATTTGTATATATCCACACATAAACAAGAAAACAGTCATCTATGATCAAAAATCAAAATTAACATTGTTCCTGGCTTCTTGGAAACTCAGGGAGCTAGTCAAGGTTACACTTCTAATATTTTACCAATATCAATTCAAATAAGAATCTAAAATCATGAAATTACTTGTAAAGAAAATTATAATGTGACTAAAATTATTTCCTTGATTTGCAGATAGATATTAGGGGAAGTCCATACGGCTTACTCTCGGCTCATCCGCTGGCACCTCTGGTCACCCTACACCATCTAGACTATGTACAGCCCTTGTTTCCGGGCACAAATCGAGTCGACTCGGTCAAGAAACTCATGAACGGTGGGTACAAATCCGATCCGAGCCGGGTATTACAACATACCTTCGGCTATGATCCGATGCGAAACTGGTCTGTTTCGATCTCATGGGGATACAGCGTGCAGTTGTACCCATTTTTGGTGACAGGGAAGGACTTGAGCACCCCATTGCAGACATTTGTGACTTGGAGAACTTGGAGTAAAGAGCCGTTTACGTTTAATACCCGAGTATTGAACTTGGGAATCTGCGAGAGACCCATTATCTTTTATTTCGATGGGGTGAAAGAATTAGGAAATGGAACTACATTGACTTGGTATAGGAGGCAGAATAGTCATCCGATGAGACGATGTAACTGGGAAAACTACGCGGCGGCTCATTTGGTGAAGGGTTTTAATGTGTCTGCAGCGCTTTTGGATCCTCAAGAATGGAGAAAGGTACGTACGTTGTTAACATGTCAGCTAAAATTTAAATTGTTTGCAAAAATCGGTCTAAATATATTATAAACAAAACCTTGTGCACGAATAACAAATTTTATCCATTCGGATATATCAAAATCTACATGTACCAAAATAGTGAGCTAAAATTAGGATTATGTAACATACAGTGAGCTAAAATCCTCATGTTTCTCCCTTGTTACATCAAAATTTGTTGTTTAATTCTTTCTGTTTTTTTTGGGCCAAATCAGGCACCGCGAAGACAATGCTCGGAGATAATGAATGCGGCAGATAATGTAGACGGCACGATAGGGGTCAGAATTAGAGACTGCAGTCCATGGGAATCGGTAACACCAAAATAAATTGAGCAAGAATAAGAATTACATTATAAGTTTTACTTGAATTCACATGTACAGACGGATTCCATGTAAGAACGATGATTTGAAATCTAGAGATCATTTTTCGGGTTTTTTTTAATTTATGTTAATTCCTTCTCCTTGTCCTGTTTCTTGGCATTTTTGGTTTGAACAATGAGATGTAATAATTAAACATTTAACCTATGAATCCCATTATTAATTATTATATATGTGTGTGAGTGCATATATTTTGTTTCATTGTCCACTTATATACATGTATATATGGATAGCATGCACATATATTTAATATGATATCCCATAAACAGTATGTGACAAAATATATTTAATACTCTGCACCTTTTAACTATTTAGGTTTTTTTTTTGAAATTCTATTAGATGTATGAGCCGACATGTTGTGAGACGGTCTCATGAATCTTTATCTGTGAGACGGGTCAACTCTATCGATATTCACAAGAAAAAATAATACTCTTAGCATAAAAAGTAATAATTTTTCATGGATGAACCAAATAAAAGATCCGTCTCACAAAATACAACAACATGCGAGACCGTCTCAACAAGTTTTTGTCTAATGTATAGTCCACTTTTTATATTTAGTATAATTTTTCTTATTTTTACTAAAATATATCATTAATGATAAAACATGAAATCGTTTTATGAAAAATAAGAATCGTTTTATTTTTTTTATTTTACAGTTCATGTTAAACAAAATTCCCTGCATCTTACCTCTTTTTCATTCCAAAACATGGGTTGCTTTAAAGATCAAACAGATATATCCATGATTGAACCAGTTAAGGAACGTTTCACATCCCATTCCGGCCCTGTTACAACGGCTACTCTTGTTAGGTTTCACAGCCAAAAGTCGAACCTTTTCTTCAATGAGCAAGAGATAGCGTTCTATCTATTGAAAACATATCGAAAAAGAGTTTATTCCACTCTGCAGGACCTCTAACTCAAGGTGGTTTGGGACTCGCATTGCGTTATTATTTGGTTCCAACTGAATCTATTGATCATATGGATCGTGAATCATTATACAAACTGCTGCCCGAAAATCTGAAAGTTCTTGCGAGGACGAAGCTTAGCAAGAACATGAAATGTGCAGAAGACGATTTTTTGCCGGCCATGACCCGTGACCGAGATGTTGGTTTGGGTTGGCTTGCACCTGTTGCTCGCAACACGGGGAAGTGGCAGATGGAGAGGAGTTTTGAGAATATGATTGTCATTAGACGCGAACCTTGACTGGTTGGTTATTTAGGGGAAGAAATCTAAGGGAGGTTGATTATAAGAATTCTACTCATTTTTTGCATTCATTCTGATGCATGGCACGCACCTTAGTTTCTTGTGTATTTCCTCTGTAACGAAAATTCAACTTACTAATTAAAAATAATAATCAACTGTTATGCAGCAAATCTTGAATTTGTCCACGTCCTTTTATTGATTCTTACAAGACTGAATTGCAATTTTTTCAATTTAGAAGATAAAAAAGAAAACATAATAACTTAACTAACTAAATTTGTTGCTTTCCCAAAATTTTATGTCTAAACTAAATACAATTGTGTAAGTTACATCTTTCAACTTATTAAACATGCAGCCAATCTCGTGAGCCTAGGCCGGTAAATTGGTCGAGCTCGAGTTTAAAAAACTTTTAGGCGCATCTCTAACCTCAATAAATTTCAAGTCGAGCTCGAGCTGCATGCTCTTTTGGAGTTGGCTTTATTAATTATAATCTGATTCAAAATTGAGAACGAGCAAGGAATTAATTTCGAGAAATTAAATATATTTTCGATTCATTTTCTTTTCCAAATGCAATCTACTTCATTTTTTTCTCAACACCGAGTTTTAAACAGCTTGTCAGTGAAATTGAAGAGAGTTTAAACTACTATCCAAATTCGACATTGAATCTCGATTCAAAAGAGTGGGTCTTTTCTTGGTTTGTTCGTGTCTAAACGTAGTTTTGGGAAAGTATCTTATATTAAAACTCCTAATAGTTCCATGTCTCTTTTACTTAGTGTTCAAACTACTGTTACAACAATAATTTCTCAACCCAAGTTAACCCGTAATCCACTTAAACCCACAGATTATATACAGCTCAAAATCAACTTGTCAATCCAATGGGCGTTACGCTTTCTTAATATGTCATTTTCAAGATGCAAAATCACAATAAAAAGGAATCGTACAAACCACAATATGGCTCGCTCACCTACAATTTTGTCCCTTGCGTCTAAATCCCAGCCCAAGAATTATTAAAGATGAGATATGCCAATAATTTTGACCATGTTCACGAACTGAAAAATTTTCCATATTCCACTCAGGTAAAAGTAAGCACCATACATTTGGAACAGAACTATAAAATTAGCAATTATGTAATAGCAACAGATTATTCAATCTCCTGTGAATAAAATAAATCCAATACCGATTTATTGGCTGCTTTATGGAGTCCAATCACATCAAGTGGAGTGAACGAATATCGGACTGTGGTCTATTTTTGTCAAATTCATAATTATATATCTATATTATTCTACCTAACACCATTAAAATCTCACCTCCACTTCCCCAGTTACGATGTTAAGAACACTATCTTCCCAATTTCAGACATTAATCTGAGCTTTGAATTACTCTGCTTCGATCTGCGATGGCCATTTTCTTCATTTTCCTCTTCTCCTTAACTTTCTTCTCGATCCGATCTCAATCCCAGGTGGTTGAATTTACATACACAGGATTCGGTGATTCAAAATCCAATATAAGCTTAAATGGGGTGGCACTGATAGAAGAAAATGGCATCCTTCAATTAACCAACGAGAGCTCCAGATTTAAAGGTCACGCCTTTTACCCCACGCAGCTCCAGCTCAAGAACTCAACCACCGGCACCGTCTTTTCTTTCTCCACCTGTTTTGCCCTTGCCATTCACCCCGAGTACCCAAAACTGGGCGGCCATGGCATGGCTTTCACGATTTCACCTTCCAAAGAGTTGAACACGTCTCTGCCGAGCCAATACCTTGGCCTGATGAATTCCAGCGATGTTGGGAACTCGTCCAACCACATATTTGCGGTTGAATTCGACACGGTTCAAGATTTTGAGTTCGGGGACATTAATGATAACCACGTTGGGATCGATTTCAACAGCATGGTGTCTAATGCATCTGCTGCTGCTGCTTATTTTGGTGATGGTTTGGTGAAAAATAATCTTAATCTCAAGGGTGGGGATCCTATTCTTGTGTGGATCGAGTATGATTCGATCACAAGTTATTTAAATGTAACTCTTTCGCCATCTTCTTTTAAACCCCAAATTCCTCTCTTGTCTATGCAAGTTGATCTTTCTCCAGTTCTTGAAGAGAATATGTACGTGGGATTCTCTGCTTCGACTGGCTTGCTTGCAAGTTCACATTATGTTTTGGGTTGGAGCTTTTCTATTAATGGAGAAGCCAAATCATTGGATTTAGGCTCTCTCCCTTCACTTCCGAGACCCAAGAAAAAACCCATTGCCCTGATTGTAAGCATTTCTGTGGTGGGATCTGTGATTTTAGTATTAACTTCAATCTTGATTGCTATTTTATTGGTTAAAAAAATCAAGAATACGGAGGTTATAGAATCATGGGAGCTTGAAATTGGCCCACACAGGTACAAGTACCAAGAACTCAAGAAGGCCACAAAAGGTTTCAAGGACAGTGAGCTACTCGGGACAGGAGGATTCGGCCGAGTTTACAAAGGGACTCTGCATCATCCGAAAACCGAAGTTGCCGTAAAGCGTATATCACATGAATCCAAACAAGGGGTGCGTGAGTTCGTGTCTGAAATTTCCAGTATCGGCAGGCTCCGCCATAGGAATTTAGTTCAGCTTCTGGGGTGGTGCAGATGCGGCGGTGATCTTCTTTTAGTCTATGAATTTATGCCGAATGCAAGCTTGGATAAGTGGTTGTTTGATGAGCCAAAATATGTGCTTAGTTGGAACCAAAGATTCAAGATTATCAAATGTGTTGCTTATGGTTTATTGTATTTGCACGAAGGATATGAACAGGTTGTGTTACACAGGGATGTTAAGGCTAGTAATGTGTTACTTGACAGTGAGATGAATGGGAAACTTGGAGATTTCGGACTGGCGAAATTATATGATCATGGGGCGAACCCAAGCACGACACGAGTGGTGGGCACATTGGGTTACCTTGCACCAGAACTTTCAAGAACAGGGAAAGCTACCACAAGTTCTGATGTATTTGCATTTGGGGCTTTATTACTCGAAGTCGTGTGTGGGCGTAGGCCAATCGAGTCAAAATCTGATCCAGAAGATTTAGTCTTGGTGGACTACGCTTGGAAGAAATGGAAAGAAGGGGGAATTCTTGATGTGGTCGATCAAAAAATGAAGGGCGATTTTGATGAGAATGAGGTATTGATGGTACTTAAGTTGGGACTGATGTGTTCAAGTAACGAACAATCGGGACGACCCAGTATGAGACAGGTTCTGAGTTACATGGAACATGAGATTGAAATGCCAGAGATCGTGAAAGTACCTGGGGGGGTTGGTGGTAGTGACATCGAGGGAGGATTTGAAAATTACTTGTATTCGTATCCATCATCTTCGTTTGACAAGACAACTAGTTCTACTGGAGGTTTGGCTACTGGAGATGTGGATAAGAGTTCTACATCCATGGTTACTTCTATTTCCACTTCTCCTTTTCTACATATCCATAGTTTAAGGAAAGCTAGATAAGCGCCTCAATTTGATGTAGTCCTTGCAAATTTATTGTATATTGGATGGTAAAAAAGCCAAGATTCTATTCATCATATCATCCATATGTTCCACATAATTCACGAATTCTGATGTTCGAACTCGATTATTCAAATGAACTACTATGTCTCCTATATTGTTTAACTTGCGTGTGTTAGGGAGCAAGCATTCGATCAAAGCACGTGGCCGGAGTCGGAATTGTCTCACCATTCACACATGGTGGGATAAAATTGACATCATGAATGAGACCTACTAATCTTGGTGATGCTCAAGGACAAAAAGGATCGAAGCTTCTGTTGAAAAAATGGACACTAGAGTGGACTACAACAAAAGATTTTCAAACAAAAAGTACTTGACCAGTGCCTGAACACAAACTCGATGAAATTTTCTTCAAACGACATCCGGATGTTTTCTAACTAAAATAAAGGGCCAAAAAAGAAGGGGATTTTTCCGTGCTGCAACAACAGATGATCTACATCTTGTGCACTCCCACCTTCCCTCGCGCAAATGGAGTGGGTTTCTATGTGTCTCGGTATGAATGATGGGAACATGTTACATGGGATGTAAAATCCTAAATTAACAAACTGATGGTGGTCAACCAACTATTGACTTTTGTCATCCTAATCTTCTATTTTTGAAATGATGTACAACTTTTGAAAAATCAAGAAACCGGATGTAGTGGGTTGACCATGGAGCCACCTCAAAGTCGTGAGAATAGCATATACAAATCTATAATGATTTTATATTCGAAAGGCAAGCTTCACTCAAACAAAATACATACGACATCACCTCTTTCTTGCATCAAATGTTAACTCGAATTTGAGACATACATCCTTATGTTGTCAATATCTAATAATTTACCATTATCACATTATATATCATTCGTCGTCTCATTCCACGCTGAATCAAGAATGATTAAAATTGAAAATTTTATATGTTGAGTGATACACGAGGCCTTAAACTCACTATCGTGGTCACTTAAATATTCGAACAAGGATATGATACACCGAGGATTTAAAAAAATTATATAAAAATCTATGCATACCCTTCTGATTTCTGAATTAAACACTAAAGCTTAATATGGAAAATAAGTTTTGTGACAACAGTTATAACATAGATATGATAAGTAGACATTCGGGTACACAACATTTAAGTTAAAGGCAGAAAACAGTGATATTACGAAGTGCATCCATCAGTACATGTAAATGGCTAGCCAATCCTCGGTGGGCTACACACTTTTCCAGTGGAATCCACGAAGATCCGGACCCGATCCGTTCGGTAATCCATGGTGACAAACGAATCGGACGGAACCACGTGAATATGGATCCCGTCGCCCATATCTTCCTTAATCTTCCTCTCTGCTTCATCTGCTGTTAATCCCACCACTTCATCCCACGATGTTTTCCCACGTGAATGACTTCCTCGTACTGATCATATTAACCCGAAGATCAAGATTAAAAATATATATATTGAAAATCAAAACCAAAAAAAAGAAAAAGAAACCCAATTAATAAGTTATGGATCTTGAACAGGGCAACCAAGAAAATTGGATACCTGGTGGAAATTGCGGGTCGACGGATAGTTTGTCGGAGGCATCGTCGAGTCGGGCTTCTTTCTCAGCCATTGGTGTGGTCAAAGAATGAATGATTATATGAAAATTATGGCTATTTTTATAGATTTATTGCAATATGGTGGGATCAAGAATGACACGGGGACGAAATAAAAATGTTATCTTTTTTTATCCATTACTTTGAACACGTCGATCCATCTCCTTTGGAATTTGGCGTGAATCCAGAAGAGGAATAAAGGATCCGATTCGTGGATCTATCGAGTCGACTCGGTCAAGAAACTCATGAACTGGTGGGTACAAATACGACCCGATCCGAGTATAACAACATACCTTCGGCTATGATCCGATACGAAACTGGTTCGTTTCGATCTGCAGTTGTACCCATTTTTGGTGACAGGGAAGGACTTGAGCACCCCATTGCAGACATTTGTAACTTGGAGAACTTGGAGTAAAGAACCGTTTACGTTTAATACCCGAGTAAAGGATCCGACTCTTGGATCCATCAAATATACGACTAAGTTTTTTTTTTTTTTTTTTTTTTTTATCATATTGATAAAAGTATCATAAGTAAAAAAAAAAAACCATATAAGATAACTCGACATCGACTTACATTTATGAATATCGTCAAAAGATTTTTGAACCTGAAAAAAAATTTCACAATTATGTGATAACTGATAATTTATCACCACAAATATTTAAAATATTAAATTAGATCTACTTAATTTTAGATCTTTCTTTGTATCATTTCTCTTTCAAAACCTTTGCAACTCGGTAATTTGGTGAAAAATAAATAAATTATTTTTTACTATCAAAAATAGTATTTGTTTAGTAACTAGTCTAATGCTGATGAATGATTTGTTTCATTTTGAAAATATGTTTAAGGAGAATAATCTAATTATCCCACATTTACTGAAAACTTTTAATTTCATATTATTTTTTTCCTACACCATAGGGAAATTTTGCATACACTAGCAAAATTTGCAGATTTAATAATATTAATGTATCATAATAATTATTCAATTTACCATTCTTATTGGGCTTATTGCATCAACCTTGTAAAAAAAATGTATTGGGTAAGGGTAATGGATTTTTTATCTCGTGTTTTTAAAAATCAGATATAAAATCTTTTACCGAAATGGGTAAATGTGTCCGAGTATTTATAATAAGGGTTAATGTCTTTGAATTATAAAATAAGATGTATTAGCTTATTATACATAGATTTTTCGCAAAGAGTTTGATTCAAATTTTTTTTTTTTAAATGAGAATGTCATTTATCAAGGGTTGTTCGTGGGAAATGAAATTACATAATATATCTAGAGGACGAATAATAATAAAAATATTTGCATAAGATGTGGTCGCTCGAGTAAGAGAATGAGCCACCATATTTACTTGTCTTCTAACATGTCGAATTTTGAATGAATGACGTGCTTCGAAAATTTACATCAACTGGAGATAATTGAGTCAAACTCTATGTAGTCAGCAGTCTTTGAGATGATCGCATTTACCACCATCTTTGAGTCGGTTTCAAATATAATGTCATGAAGTTCAAGAAAGGTTGTCCAATGTCCATGAGATAGCATCAAGAATGGCAAGTGCTTCGGCCTCCTTAATTTCAAACATTCCGGAATTCACATAATTCATTTGTCCATCACATTGACGAAAATGTATTTTAAAGCAGAATAAATTTATAAATATATGTTGTGATAGGTACAAGCCCAATATACTTATTTAATCCAACTCAATTAATTAGTTGTTGGATTGATAAGAATAAGCCCAATTTAATAAGCCTATTTATTTAGTTTTAACATTTTTGAGGCCCGGAATTTGAATTGTGTTTGCGAAAGCCCAAGCCCATCAAGCACTCATGAGAATCTATAAATAGAGGAACTCCCACACAATTCAAGGTATGCTCTCGTTTTTATAAAAGTTCTTTAGTTCTCTGAGTTTTTTTTGAACTGTTTACTGACTTGAGCGTCGGCGTGTCTACGTCGGGAACCCACCTGACGCCCACTAAACGAGTGTTTATGACGCAGGTGACACCCCTCAAATTAACTGTATATCGTCTACGTGGATCCGTTTACCAGCCAAGTAATCTCGTTTACTGGCCAAGTGGACCGATTACTAATTAGTCGGATCTTATGTATGCAGTCTACGCGAATCATTTATTTTAGCTGCATCATGTTGTTATTCTTAATTTTGGTCTTGGAGGATAAAAATGATTCTGTGAACTTACTTATAAAAAACCAAGGAAAATTTGTCAAGATCTGTTGATTCTTAAAAAATCGAAAACTGTACGAGAGAATATTAAGGGTAGAATATTTGGATACAAAATCATGTCCTTATTGGATATCTATTCTTGTCATAATACAAGTTATTTAATACAAAAACGAATATAAATTAAAAATGAAATTTCATTTTGTTTGACCATATGTATATATATATATATATATACACTCATGTACATGTACATGTATATGTATATGTATAAGCCGTAATTTCAAATCCTTGAAGGCAAAAAAACATTAAATAAAGCTGTCCTACTCCTCGTTCCTACGTTGTTTTAAACTTCAGAATTTGAATACCTAAAGAGTGACAACTCCCTGGCCACCAAATTGATCTTCTCCACCACCTTAACGTGTCTTCCATGAAAATTATCATAAAAAAATACCATATTACTGTATATGTAATGTTGTATAGCTTCAAATCAAATTCTTCATGCCTCCTTTTTTGCATGCTTTGTCATCAAGCATATCTATGTTCCAAACCTTACAATTCATGAGAAGAAATCTCGTGTAATATTTGGGTAATAATACGTGTATTGATTATGAAAAGTTGAAAAAATTACAGTTCATTAATTAAAATTGTTACATAAAATGTTTCAGACGAGTTTTTTTTTCACGATTGATTATGTTTTCGGACACTTGATCAAAATGGGCGCATCCTCATATTTTACAACATTTGACACCAAAATAGAAAATGTAAATGGTTTGTATTCTCCCAAATGAAATAAAACAAGGGCTAGTTGTGTAATTTATGCATACATATGATATAAGTTTGAAGCTAAGAGACAGAGATTGAAAGGGGTTCAAAACAGAACAAGATTGTCTTGGACACCACTCTAATGTTGTTCTCCAACCATAATTTCTCAAAACAAAACAAAACAAAAAATTTAAAAAGAAAATATTTCCCCCCATATGTTATTCGTACATTTTTCCTCCATTCCTATCTCTATAAATTTATCCGATTGGTATCACCTAATCAACCAAGCACTCCATCCCAATAAACTCCACATAATTGCAGTGGCTTTGTTCCAACAATACCACCCAAACAAACCAAAATCTAGTTCCCTGTTATTTGCTTATAAACTTCGTACCAAAATCCCAGAAACTACACCAAAAATGGGTGCCCCAGAAATTAAATTCCTCGTTTCTATCCAATTCTTGGTGGGTTTTGTCACATTGTTCCTTTTTTCTCAGCACGGACAAGCCATCACCAGAAACTATGAGTTCAAAGTTTGTTCCTAACCTTAATTTGTTCTCGATTTTTGCATGTTACATGCCATTTGAGACACGAGGGGCTTGCATGGATGATCGCCCTTGTCATTTTCAATTTTCCTACAAACTTACATGACTTTATATATAGCATGTATTTGGAAACAAAAGAATACGTTTTCTTAAATTATTTTGAGTTTTAATTTTGTAAGCTATTACTCGCTTACTTGCTTCACCGTTGGTTACGTGGATGTTCACATTTTCTTGAATGTTATACAGATCACCATGAAAAACGTCACACGATTGTGCCATACAAAGAGCATAGTTACTGTTAACGGGCAGTTTCCAGGGCCTCGAATCGTAGCCAGGGAGGGCGATCGTCTCCTCATCAAAGTCACTAACCATATCCCAAATAACATCTCCATCCACTGGTATAACATTAATCTCAGCTCACTGACTTATTTCCTTATGATTTATGCGAAAATCCTCTAGTTTGAACTAACTAAGGTATTTTGTAAATACGGCAGGCATGGGATTAGGCAGCTACGTAGCGGATGGGCAGATGGGCCTGCGTATGTAACACAATGCCCTATTCAAACAGGGCAGAGCTATGTGTACAACTTCACCATAGTCGGCCAACGTGGAACCCTTTGGTGGCACGCACACATTTCGTGGCTAAGATCGACTCTATATGGGCCTTTGATCATTCTACCAAAGCATAATGTGCCTTACCCTTTTGAAAAACCATACAAGGAAGTGCCTATCATATTTGGTAACTATCAAAAATAAATTCATCAGACAATTTTCTGCTTCTTTAGCCGTGGTTTTGTCATGTTACCAGTTCAGTATCTGTCAAAATTCTGAAAATGTTATCTTCAATTGTGGAATGGAACACGTTGACAACAATTTGGATTGATCATTTTCATGTAGTCACGCACGGATGAAAAATAGTTGCTAATTCAGTGTAATACATAGAGATGTTCTTGTTTGGGCTGGTAGGCTCGGGGCGTGACCATTATCTTGATTGTTGTTTGAACTGCAGGAGAATGGTTTAACGCTGATACTGAGGCGATTATCAGTCAAGCTATACAAACGGGTGGCGCCCCAAACGTCTCTGATGCCTACACGATCAACGGCCTTCCCGGGCCGTTGTACAACTGCTCTGCCAAAGGTAAAGACTTCTGACAACAAGTTCTATTTTTATTC